>NC_081548.1:15605619-15615224 GCF_901000735.1 Corylus avellana | reverse complement strand
TCTAGCAACCAAATATATTTTATTTTTATTATTTACGATCTTAAATTAAGATTTTATTTAATTTTAATTTTTCCTTTATTATTCTATAACTTTTCCTAATAGTACTTTTGCTCCAAGTTGGCGTATTATTATAATTACAGCAAGCCTAACATGTTAGAAGCAAAGTTGAATTATGTTTATGATGAATTTATCAATGAGAAATAATCAGAGGTTGAATTTTTTTTCATGTTTTCCTTAAATCCTTCATAAACTCAAGGTTTTTGAGAAGAGTTGTGAATTATTTCTTATTTATCTTTGCGACCCACGACGTCATGCTGCATCAATGTCAATTGGATATTTTGTCTCTATTATTTACCTCTTATTTTAATTATACGCAAATTTCTTACAAACCATTTTATAGAAAATTTCTATCCTTGGGGGCCTACGATGACCTAGAATGAGCCTATCAATTTGCATAGGAAGGCATTAGCTTGCCCTGCTGACTACCAAAAAAAAAAAAAGTCAGGCCACCAATCAAAAGGTAAAAAATCAAGGGAAAGAATCTTCCTATTGAGTTTATGGTCAACCTTTTAACATGTAATGATGTAAAGAAAGATAAAGAACTTAATGCTACATTCTTTCTCCAACACCAATGAAGGAATCTGTACAACACAGACTTATCAAGAATCGCAATCCATTTGGTCAAGTAAATTTAGATTTGCCCACTAGGCCAATGTGTCCTAGCAAACCCTTATCAAATGCACTAGAGAATTGTGTCTTAGCAAATGAACTTCACATGACAATAGATTAGTCAAACCCTTATCTCCAACAACTTTGATCACTTTTTCTTTTTTTAATTCCCTTTCATTTAAAGCCATTCCTAATGAATATATAACTAATAAAATATCACAAGCATTTTACATATTAGAGGGGAAAAAATTTACTTTATCTCCTCAATTTTCAATGCTTTCGCAATCATCTTTTTAAATTTTAAAAACTCTTAATTTAGTGTATTCAACTATAAAAAGACCGTAATATCACTCATATCGTTAGAGTTTGGGGTTAAACCACACAAAGTATAAGTAAAATGTTCCTTATACGCCAATATTTAAAAATTATTTAATTTCTAAAAAATTAAAAATTATATAAAAAAAAATATGGAACACTCGGCTTGGTCGTGGATCTGCCCAACAACAAATTTTTTTTAATTTTTTTTAATTTTTAAACATGGGTATTTTGGGTATTTTGGCGTCCTTCGTTATGATTTAATAAGAAATCCTAACAGATGGATGATATTACAAACTCTTTAAAGTTTGATACATTAAATTGAGAGTTTTTAAAGTTAGGGAATAATTGCAAAAGCGCTAAAAATTCAAGTGGGTTAAGTGAAATTTTCCCCCCCAAAAAAAAAAAAAAATTAAGTTCTCTAATATTAACAAGTAGGTAAAATATTAGAGTTTGACATTAAAGAAAAGTACATATGCCCCCCTCAAACTACCATCACATTGTCAATGCCCCCTTAAACTATCAAAAAAATATCAATGTTCCACCAAATAACAAAAAAACTTTTAATAAAAATAAAAATAAAAATTCTAAAATTTTTATAAATAAATAAAGATTTAATGATAGTGCTAGACCACCCCCAAACAGCGGTTGGAGGTGGCTTGGCCACCCTCTATGAGTTTTGGGGGTGGCCAAGCCATCCTCAAACAATAGCTAGGATGGCCGTCATCCCCAATAGATTCGAAGGTGGTTCTGCCACCCTTAAGGTTGGTTTTCCAACCACCACTTCTTCGTTTCTTTTTTTTTTTTTTAGTATTTTTTTCTATTTTATATGAGTATTTTTGTCTTATTCAAAATTTATGATCATTTTTTTATTTTTTCTAGCCTTCGCATAAACATTGAACAATTGGTAGTTTAGGGGGACGTTGACAATAGGGTAATTGTTTGTGGAGAGTATGTATACATTTCCCTTGATATTACTTGTAATGCTCTCAAAATTAAACCAATTAATTTGATCCATCTTAGTAAGGTTACTAGCAATACCCTCAAACCAATTAATTAGTAGGGTTGATGGTGGCCTCCAACAATATTTTTGTTGGGTCATGGATCGGCCAATATAAAAGCCCAAAAACCCTAGGCCTGGTCTAATGTGCAAGCCCACTAAAGACAGGCCCAGGATGAGGAATAGTCGGCCCAGTCTGAAGAAAGACCAGCCCACTAAGGGCATAATAGTCTTTCCACCGAGGGGATAATTGTCCTTCGGTCAGTGAAGGAAACCCACGTTCACCAATGAACATGGGATTCACCCAACACCTAAACAAAGCGTCCACGTTCACCAGAACGTGGCCCAACTATCAGCGCCAAACCAAGACACGTTTGAAGAGACAGTGCTTTCAGCTTTGATGAACAGGATTAGAACTGAAGGGCTACTAATGGCCGAGCTAGCTCGAAGACCAACGTTGGTAACTCTTCAACAGTTTATGAACAAAGCCGAGGAGTTCATCAACCAGGAGGGAACCATTGGGACTATGTTGAAGTCCAAAGCAAAGGGTAACCAAGGTGAGGCCAGCAGCAGCAAGATAGTACCAGGGAGTTCCGGGAAGAAGAGGAAGGAGGAGAAAAGCCTGAAGAGTTCGGGAAAAAAGGTGGAGCCACAGTGCCAACAGGGCCAGAGATTGACTCCACTGAATACCAGCGTTATTGAGGTATTCATGGAGATCAAGAGGGATACTAATTTCAAATGGCTGACAAAGATGAGGACTCCTCTGCAGAGACTCAGCAACCGAAAGTTCTGTGAGTACCATAATGACCATGGTCATCTGACCGAGGATTGCATATATTTGTACTAGGAGATCGAGAACTTCATCAAGAACGGCAGGGTGGTGAGGTTCCTAGCCGACGAAGAGGATAGGGGTAGAAACCCTCAGGAGCCTCTGCGGCTAGAAGCCAACAATGAAGGCGTCGAAAGAGGACGAAATGTGAGGAGAAGACAGGATGATGTGCCGAGAAGAGATCAGGACGATCACCAGAATCCGCAGAATCAAGATGTGATAGCAGAAATCCACATGATTTTTGGGGGGTTAGCTGGTGGAGGAGAGTCCAACTTGACAAGAAAGGCTCACACAAGGACAGTGAAGGTAGAAAAGGTTCTCCTTCTTAAAAGGCCCTTCAAGACCCAAAAAATGATCCAATGATTCTATCATTCTCGGAAGAAGATGCAGAGGGGGTGGCAATGCACCACAATGACACATTAGTGGTGACGGTGACAGTGGCTAATCATGCCATTCACCGAATTTTGGCATATATCGGTTGATATCTTGTATTGGCTAGTTTTCAAACAAATGGGGATTGATCAGGAGATGATCAAACCATTTGGCTCACCATTGGTAGGATTTGCAAGAGAGCAAGTTCAACCTATGGGGCTAATATACCTACCTGTTACAATAGGAACAGCCCCCAAGCAACCAACGATAATGGTGGATTTCCTAGGGTTGACCGACCATCTGCCTACAACGCAATTATAGGTCAACCATCGCTGAATAAGTTGAAAGCTGCAACTTCAACTTACCACCGGAAGATGAAGTTCCCGATGGACGAGGAAGTCAGGGAAGTCAAAGGAGATCAAGTTGTAGCAAGGAAGTGTTATAACACTTCATTCAAGAAACCCTCGAGATCTGCACCCCTAATGATCAATAATGTGGGCAGCAGAAAAGAGGCTGAGCCGAAGGGTGAACAAGCCAAGGAGCTTGTAGATGTAGCTGTTGGGGGAGGCAAAGTCGTGAAGATTGGCTCACAACTAACCCTAGAAATTCGAGAAGGCCTCACCAGCTTTCTCTAGGAAAACATAGAAGTGCTTGCATGGACACACGAAGACATACCAAGGATCAGCTCTGAGGAGATTCTTCAAAAGCTAAAGGTGGATCCGGAGATGAAGCAAGTAAAACAAAAGAGACGGAAGTTCGCTCCCGAGTGAAACATGGCCATTGCCGAAAAGGTCAAAAAATTGCTCATGGCTCAGTTCATTGAGGAAGTCTACTATCCCAATTAGTTGGCCACTGTAGTATTGGTCAAGAAGTCCAATGGAAAATGGAGGATGTGCGTGGACTTCACTGACCTGAACAAGGCATGCCCAAAGAATAGCTTTCCACTACCTCGGATTGATGCGTTGGTGGATTCAAAGGCTGGATACGGGCTGGTTAGTTTCATGGATGCATTTTCTGGTTACAACCAGATTTACATGCTTCCAGTTGACCGAGAGAAGATTGCCTTCATCATGTACCGAGGCTTGTACTGCTACAAAGTCATGCCATTTGGTCTGAAAAATGATGGGGCCACCTATCAAAGGCTGGGGAATAAGTTGTTCCGAGGGCAGATCGGAAGAAACATGGAAGTCTATGTCGATGACATGTTCATCAAGAGTGTGTTACCACTAGACTACACCCATGATTTGCAAGAAACGTTTAATACGTTGAGGCAATACCAGATGAAGTTGAATCCCGTGAAGTATGCTTTTAGAGTCTCCTCAGGAAAATACCTTCGATTAAGTGGTGTCCAACCGAGGAATCAAAGCCAACCCTGAAAAGATCCAAGCAATCCTGGATATGCAATCCCTGAAAAAACACGAAGTAGCTTCAGCAATTGACGTGAAGGATTGTAGCACTGAATAGGTTCATTTCTCGGTCAACCGACAAGTGCCTCCGTTTCTTCAAGATCATAAGAAAGGCATTTGAGTGGTCCGAAGAGTGTGAGCAAGCCTTCGAATAGCTGAAGAAGTACTTGGCCAGCCCACCTTTGTTGAGCCAAACTATTCCCAGAGAAGCACTGTATCTATACCTAGCCGCATCTCCAACTGCGGTTAGTACAGCTTTAATCCAAAAAGAAGAAGGCATCCAAAAGCCAATGTACTTCATCAGCCAAGCGTTGAGAGGCCCTGAGGAAAGGTATGTGCAAATGGATAAGCTTGCCTTCGCCTTGACCATTGCATCAAGGAAGCTTTGGCCATACTTCTAGGCTCATACGATCAAAGTACTAACCTAGTACCCACTGAAGAAGGTATTGAGGAAGCTAGATCTGTCCGCCAGATTAGCAAACTGGGCAATCGAACTCAAGGAGTTTGATATTGAGTTCGTCCCTCGGAACGCCAACAAGGGCCAAGCTCTCGTAGATTTTTTGATAGAATCCACCAATCTACCAAAAACAGAGGAGTGGCCGAGGGACAAGGTGTGGGTGGGTCATCCACAAAGAAGAACGGTGGAGTCAGAGTGGTGTTAATCACACCAGACAAAGAGGAGTTGCGCAGTTCTTTGAGATTGGAGTTTGAGACTACCAACAACGAGGCTAAGTATGAAGCAGCCTTGGCGAGACTCAGATTGGCTTGGGAGATGGGAGCAGAATTCGTGAAAGTACGAAGCGACTCTCAAGTAATTATCGGCCACATCCGAGGAGAGTTCGAAGCCAAAGGGGAGAAGATGAAGCTATACCTGTCCAAAGTACAAAAAAATGCATAATTTTTTCACAAAGTTCTGCATCATCAAATCCCGAGGGAAGAGAATGAAAGGGTAGACCATTTGGCTCGGATGGGTTCAGCAATGGAGGATGGACGGAAGAAACTAAAGAGCCAGTACAAATTATACTCCAGCCTGCGATAACCGAGGAGATAACGGTTTTAGCGAGAGAGGTGATGCCCAAGTGGGCAGAAGAGCTAGTAGAGTACTTGGAGAAGGGCACTCTTCTAGCCTACAGGAAGAAAGCAGTCCAACTGAGGACTAAGGCTACTCGGTTTACCATGGTAAATGGAACCCTCTACAAACAAGGTTTTATGTTACCCCTTCTCAAATGTGTCTCTCAAAAGGGAGGTGATTACATCCTGTAAGAGATACATAAAGGAATCTGTGGCAGTCATTTAGGAGCAAGAGTGTTGGCACACAAAATTGTCCGAGCGGGGTTCTACTGGCCGAACCTGAGTCGAGACTTGATGAAAATGGTCAGAACTTGCAACAATTGTCAACACATTGCCAATGTTTCCAAGCAACCCCCTGAGGAGTTAAGCATCATTTCCTCACCTTGGCCTTTCTCACAAGGGAGGTGGATATAGTAGGGCCGTTGCCCCGAGGAAAGGGGGTGTTTGGTTTGCTGTGGTTGCTGTGGATTACTTCACCAAATGGGCAGAAATTGAGGCCTTAGTGAACATCACAGCCAAATGCATGGAGCGCTTCCTCTAGAAAAATGTCATATGTCGGTATGGCATTCCATACGCATTCGTCTCTAACAATGGGAAGCAATTTGATTGCGATTCATTCCGAGAATGGCGTCTGAAACTCCACATCAGGAACTACTTCTCATCCTTGGGACTATTGTTCCACAATTACCCACCTAAATTAATAGGCAAATAACTGGATGTTTTACCCGCAAGTGCACAAGGTCAACATAGTAGTATAGTGTGCAAATACGGGGTCATTCCCACGAGGACTGCTGAATCTAGTCTAAAATTAATTCCCAAAGGAAAATAAAACAAGAGCTTGGATTTAAATTGATAATGATAAAAAGGTAGGGCTTTGATATCCACCACTAATTATATTTAGTTAATATATCAATATGCCATTGTTTTGATCATGTTATGACTATCTAATGTTTGTCAACCTAAGGGCATTGGTGTCTACTCCTTAAGTTATTGATTTCCCTAAGCAACGAATTAGGCATGGGAGTCTACTCTAATTCTTTTCTTTCTTAAAGGATTTAGCATGAGTGTCTACTAAGTTGTTTTTTAAGAAAGCATAAAACTGTGAAAATCAACAAACATATGAGGCGTAGGGCATGGGTGTCTACTCCCGGTTCCCCATGTTGATTAACCTAAGAATCCAGTGTGGATATCTCTTGTTACTTATGTTAAATCTAGGACTCGGTAATCCAAATTGATTTAACTAACTAGTCCATACCACATGCATATGTTGATCAGACACACACATATGAGGAATTTATGAAACTAAGTATTAATCAAGTTAGACATCATAACAAGATCATCACAAAGGCGCCAATATTGAATATTAACAAAACATAATTAGAGCTTCAATCTAGCCCTACTAAATAAATTAGTTACACATAAAGTTGATGTTAAACATCTTCAAAAAATAAAAGAAAAGAAAGGAAAAGAATAAACCCAAAACTTGAACTTGAAGAGCTCCAATTCTTCTCCTTACAAAGCATACCTACTATAGAGGCTTAAGGGTCTATTTATAGGCTTTTGAAGTCCTTAACAAACTATTAAACCTAAGAATTTCATAGGGTTTCAAAACCTATTACAATTGGGAGTTGGAAAACCCTAATATGGAAAGAATGGCAATCTGGCCGCCACTTGATATGTCTCCTGCGCACGGGTGCAATCGATCATAGGTTTACGATCGAGCCTCTCATGTTATGCGCTCGATCGCTCGTGGCCTGCTTCGTGCTGTGTCTTCTCTGGTATTGCACTTGATCGCAGGGTACCTGTGATCGATCGCAGTGTCAGGGGCTCCCATTTTTTCCATCTTCTCTCTTTGAGCCCAAATCTTCCAGATTTGCTTCATTTTCTTCCAAAAGCCTACAAAAGTATGGAAAACATGGAAAGGAATTAAAATGACCTAATTAACTAAAACCAAAGGATTAAAACATGTAAGTTAAGGGCTAAAAATATGAATATTTTAGCACCTAACACACCCCCAAACTTACATATTGCTAGTCCCTTAGCAATACAAAGCTAACAACAAAAATGAAAAGTAGAAAACAAGAAGATATATCCATCTTTCGTGGGATGTACGATTGCATTTAGCGTATGCAACAAGCCTTTTAAACCTTTAGGAATTCCGTAGAGGACGAGTGAAGTCTCGTGAGGGTTTTCCAGAAATGTTATCCACAAACATCATGCACAGTTCATGTTATCCTAGAAATTAAAGTATCACTTCAAGATTATGATTTTCATTCATAAGCAAGCTTAAAAAGATGAACTCCATCTTCACAATGAATTGGAATCTCAAAGTGCAATTACTTACAAAGGACATGCTAAATCATCACAAGTTTGAAAATAGTGTAAAGTGAATTAGCACAAAATTATGAGGCTTCCAAATCTTTCCAATGTATAATGTCTCTATATCTCAAAATTCACTGAAATTCCTATTTGAATGACACAATAGCATTTTTTTTTTTTTTCTTTGGTCAGGTTGTGCAATGTTGATTCCCTTAAGCTTTCTAATTGACCCTTGTAGCGAGTGTTAAGTCAATGACTCCCAAACCAGGTGGTTTTAGGGCATTAGGTGTAGAGACACCCCTAAGGACCTACTAACTCGAGTCAAAAAGGCTACAAAACCAACTAACCATGACATTAATCAAATCAACATTTTTCCCCTTTTGACGTGAACACTCAATGCTTTGAGGCAAGAGGTCCAGTTACTCAGTGAAAAGCCATCAATGATCATTTATTTCACTTTTGTTTCTTTCATCACTATATATGCCATAGTGTCATCTAATAAGTCATCCAATTTCATCAAAGAGGCAAAAACGCACATATCAGATCTCATGTCATACCTCACAAATTATGTGCTAATGTGCTTGTGTGATCAGATCAAACATGTGATTTTTCAACTGTCCTAAACAAGTAATCAAACTAACAGATTCACTCATCAGATCATGTGTTCAAAATTTTAAGCTTACTGATGAATTCAAGCCACAATTCTTTTAGATCAACTTAAAATTTTAGAGCAAACATGAACATGCATAACGTTTCTTTTTTTTTTTTTTTTCCCAAATAAACAAGCAAACACACAAAACAAATAACATGAAATTGGGACAAAGTGTGTGTGAACATGTGTGCCCATACCCCCAAACTTAAATGACACACTGTCCCCAATGTGTCTAAGTAAAGGAAAGAATGTACCCGGGAGATGGTCGACATAGTCTTGGAAAGCATGGCTCATAGCACACCCCCAAACTTGAATCGAAGCACACTTGTCCCTGCAAAATAAGAAAACACACAAACAAGTAAAAAGAAACAAAACTAAAGATAAATAAATAAAAATTGAACTTAAAACACACTAAAGAAAATAAAAGGATAAACTATGGGGGGCCTCCCATGAGTGCTAAGTTTAACGTCTTCAGCCAGACTGGGGTACTTTAAACTTGAAGCACCAATCTTTCCTTCTCTTGCACCAAAGGGAATGAATCTTTTCTGCTGCAAGGTGATTCCGAGTGTTTCTCGATTGGGGAGGAGCTCTCTGAGTTTTCTCAAACAGTTGCTCATCCGGTGGGGAATCATGAACTGAAATAAAGTAAGAAGAAAACTCAGGGAGCTTTTCTATCTTGATGTCCTCAAATTGCTCATGTGGTAGCTCTAACAGACTTCTCTCTTGGCCTCTTGGTGTTTCAGGAATAAGAACTAATGGTGTAAAAATCATAGTGCTCTCATCTTTTTCCCGATATAGCTCCTCTAGAACTTTGGTTTGCTCCCTATTCCCCTATTCCACTTTATTTTCAACCACCTCTTCACTCCTCAGTGTGACAGCTTGCGCATGATAGTAGGTGCACTCTTCCTCCATGTGTTGTCCATTGGGATTTTTCATCAACTGACTTTGACACTCTTCTTCTTGGTATTGTTG
>NC_081548.1:15566699-15605519 GCF_901000735.1 Corylus avellana | reverse complement strand
CATTCTCAAAAGACGCAACTCTTCGAACCGTTGCATCTCAATCAAGAGATGCAACTCTTCAAAGGGTTGTCTCTATCCCGTACCAAGAGATAGGGGTGCAAAGGCGGTTACGGTTAGCGGTTAGTGGCAATAACCGCTAACCGTAACCGCCCTAGCGGTTAGTAAATTTCACTAACCGCAACCGCTAACCGCCTAGCGGTTAGCGGTTAGCGGTTAGTGGCCGGTTAGCGGTTAGTGAAATAGATAACCGCCCGCTAACCGCTTTTTTAAAATTGGGCTCTTTTTTTGGGCTTTTTGGGCTTTTTTTTACCCTCATTTTTTTTCTTGTATTTTTAATATCTTCTTGGGCCCAATTGCTATAAATATTTGAATTGTCATTGGATCATATGATTAAGTGTTAATCTTATAAACTTACAAACAAACAAAAATACTTCAATTGTAGTTATAAGTAACACATTGCTTAATCCAATGTCAATTACTTAATTTGATATTATATGAATCACATTGTCATTGTCATTGTACATGAATAATTGATTAAGTATTGGAATTGTAATTGGATCATATAGTTAAATATTTATCTTATACATTTATATTATTCAATATGCATATAATATAACTATAAGCAATTATATATAATTCAAAATTGTTCAAAATTTTTAATTTTCTTTTTTTTTTCTTTCAAAAAATGGTTAAATTTCTTTTTCTAAAAAATGTTCAAAAAAATACATTAATACTTCAATTGTGATTATAAGTAACACATTGTTGAATCTAATGTCAATTACTTAATTTGATATTATATAATCATATAGTCTCATTAAATTATATCATATGATTCATATGATTAATTATTTAAATTCTTATCATATTTACTTATAATTTTTTTTCTTTGAATTGAACTTAATATCTAATGGTAAATGGTAATGTTCAAACTCCTAAATCCTAAATTCCTAAAATATCTAATAATGCTTTAATTAAATTGTAGATTTGTAGTTATAAGTAATATATTGTTTAATTCAATTGAATCAATTGTGATTATCATTGTACATGAATCATATGATTAACTTGTAAACTTATGACTTATGAGTTATGTCATATTATATATGTATTATTTATTATTATATAATCATATGATTTAATGATCAAGTCATCATGTGATATAGTCATATCAATTACAGTGATAATATATAAATTACCAAAATTATAATGATAATACATTAATACTTAAATTGTGTTTATAAGTAACACATTGGTCATTGTTTAATCCAATGTCAATTACTTAATTTGATATTATACGAATCATATCATCATTGTACATTAATAATATGATTCACTTGAAGTCTTGAATTAAATATTTAAATTGTCATTGAATCATATGATTAAGTATTGATAGTATACGTTTATATTATTCATATACATATGTAGACTTATATAGACTTATAACATATATAGACTTATAAGTTTATAACATACATTGGAAATAAGTCTCTAGATATTTAATTGTTGTATTAATATGAATTGGTATACTTATGAGTTATGTCATTTTATATATGTATAATTTGTTACTATATAATCAAATGATTTAATGATCAATTGATCATGTGATATAATCATATAAACTATAGTGATAATATATTAATACTCAAATTGTGATTTAATTATTTTTTAAAAAAATTGTGATTTAATGATCAAATGATTATATGATATAATCATATAAATTATAGTGATAATATATTCATACTTAAATTGTGATTTAATTATTTTTTTAAAAAAAATTGTGATTTAATGATCAAGTGATTATGTTATATGTATAAATATTTTTATAATTATAATTATAAAAATATATTATATAAAAAGGCGGTTAGCGGTTAGCGGTTACGGTTAGTAAACCCAATAACCGCTAACCGCTAACCGCTAGGCGGTTATGGCGGTTAGGCGGTTAGCGGTTAATGCGGTTAGACGGTTAGGCGGTTAGGCGGTTGGCGGTTATAGCGGTTAGCGGTTAGCGGGCGGTTAAAAACCGCCCGCCTTTGCACCCCTACCAAGAGACACCTCTCACGTCATGAACCTATCATGCACCCATTAGAGATAGTTGTACATGTGGGGTACACATTATTATAGTGTACGTTATCATCACATGATAAACCTTCATTTTCCATTCTTATTATCTTGCTTATCAGAACAAGTGGCTCATATTCTCTCAGACATAGAGAGTAATATTGAAATACTAGTATGTATGGTTAGCTAGTTAATTTTCGGAGTGGAGCGTACGGTACAGGGTATTTTTGAGATTTCCAAAATACATCCGTATAGTTAGGGTTTTCATATAAGTATGTTATGTTATAACTCTAAATCATTGAATAGTAATATATAGCCGCACTCTTTTATGAATGTAGGCACATTGTCGAATCATATAAATCTAGGTCTCGATTTTCTTTTGCTCTCTTTCTCTTTTTGTTTTTGTATTATTTATCATTCTTGTGCAAAGTAACAGCATATTGCTGTTGTTGGTGCTTATCGCTATCTACTTGTAGAGATACTCTCTCAATAGTAAGTAGACCATCTTGATCATGTTCCCCCTGGAGATGGACCTCTTCTTAATTAACTGTATCAAAATGTTATCATGGTTTAAATTCTGTGAACAAATTCCCCGTTGACATTATAACATTATAATATAAATGTATGGTCCCCCATCCCCCTCATAGAGTTCCTTGAAGATTCTATTCCCACAACAGTACCATTTTTCCTCCACAGGGTTTTGGCTGCATATTGTAAAGATAAGGATGGGTTTCGAACAATAATATTGAAGCCACTTGGACGCCTAGATGGCTATAAATATGTCAAGTGCGCGGAAGGATTTTTAAATTAGATAGATAAGAGTTGTCTATGGTGTCTTGCATGAAGATGGAGAGAGTGGAGATGAGCCAAGAATGACTTGCCGACATTTGCTTTGAAGCAATATGCTTTGGATTGGCTCCTCGGTAAAGTCTTTGTTGGCTCTGTTTCGCTCTCTCTACCTCTCATGCCAGGCCCCTCTACAAACAAAACTTTTACTCACATTATATACATACTTTTCTCTCTCTCTCTCTCTCTCTCTCTCTCTCTATATATATATATATATATATATATGACACATAAATGCATGATTGTTTTGGCAATAGTTAATTTTGTTTGTTTCATGGTCTTTAGTGCTTGTCTTCTCAAAAACGTAGACACTATGGTACAATGAAAATAGAAGTTGTTTTTTAGGCTTTATTGTGTTGTAAGACTATATATTAACTTTGTGCATGCATTTGGTTGGATATTTGTTGGCATTTGTACATGCATGCACGCGCACAGGTTTTGCGTAGGCGATAAGTGCGACATTTTGACTCACATTGCTGGCATTTTAACTTGGACAATGAAAATCTTTGGTTTGTTGTTTGTCTTGCACGTTTGGACATTTTATTGGATTTAATCTTCATTTCGTATCATGGATGCGACCTATATATTGGATCATAACCCTTAATATTAATTATCTGAGTGAAGAGTATTGGTTTTGGTAGTATTCTCATCACGTCTAAGGTTTGGATTTCCTTAAGTGCAAACTATTGAGGCCAGCCTGCCCGAAAAGCCGGCGTATTATCCGACCTGTGGAGGGGTGATTTGCAAAAGGTCCGAGGCTTACCCAAGAAGAATGGCCAGGTACACGAAGCTATGCCATGGAGATATTCATAGTTGTTGAAAGAAAAAAAATTTTTTTTGAAAAGATGCAACACGTCTATTAGTTAATTAATGGCCACTCCCTTTTCATCCTTCCAAGTCACAGAATATTAATTCCATTTGAGAATTTTTGAAGGGAAATCTTTAGAATTTTAGTTTGCAGGTTTCAGGCGACTTTTCTATATCATTGAGGTGATCGATTTTCTGGGAACCTGATATGATCCATGGAGAGCAACAGAATTGACAAGTTGGAGTCACAGTTGAAGAACAGTCGACAGTGACAGCTTGTCCGAAAAGGCTTAAGACATCGTTCGAACGCATGTGTGACAAAATGGCAGTTATTATCTTTTCTTTTTTGTAACCGTATTTTCTTCCTATATATATTGTTACTAGAGAGGGATCAGGTATTGCTGCCAATTTAAAGGCTTGTGTTCGCTTTCTTTAGAATATTTTATTGATCTTATATATGGAGGAATTAAACTACCTAGAATAAAGATTCAGAAATTGGATTCTCAACAGTTTTATCGGTACCATATTTTTTACCAAAATATGAGTACTAAAATGATGTAGAGTTTATTCATTGGTATCCGTAATATTTTTATTTATTAATTGTTTTGATTATTTTTAATGCATAAGCTTTATATCATCTTAATACCCATCTTTTGATAAAAAAAATTTAGTATCCCTAGTATTTCTTAGGAAAAAGCACACCTACCAGGCGTTTTTAAATGCTAGCAAGCAGCCAATAAATGAAAAGAAATAAAAAAAAATAAAAAAAAAAAATAAATAAAAAATTTGATGTTTAATTTTTGACCTATAAAATGGGTCGGATATTGGGAAGCTGAATTTTCTGGTGTTTAATCGTGTTTACTATTTAAAAAATTTGGTTATATATTCTTGAAAATCTAAGATAACTAAATTTTTTAAAACCTGTTGATACATTCACTAATAGGAAAAAAAAAAAAAAAAAAAAAAAACATAATACAATATAATCTGAATGAAATCGTGATGACTCATCCTTAAATCATCACAAATATCATATTAAAAAAAAAAAAAAAAAAAAAAGCCATCGGATATTAAGGTTTTTGAAAATCAGATCTTGATAGAAAGCAACAAGTTGTTACAAAATCAGTGAATCCATCATTCTGCAATTTTATTTCTTATGCCTTCATCTGTAATGTGTTCTTGCCAACCATATATCTCCATTTCAGAATCCTTCTCTGGAGCAAGACCGGGAAATTTGTGAGTGTATTGAGCTTGAATCAAACAAAGCAAATGCTTGAACAACAAAAAGTCATCAAAATTTCTCTTTGAGGCATAAAAACGGTGTGAATTTAAAACATAATATTTCTTCACGTTTCATTTACATTATTAGCACGACCATCACCTTATCATATCGTATCCTTATTTGATCGCATCATCATACCCGTATATTAACTCTCATACGGTAGATGTTATCTTACTATATTGAAACCCTATTATAAGTGATCTGTAGCATATTGGTACCTTTGCTACAAGAGATCGTAACATATCTGTACATTAACCTAAACAATGGGCATTCTGGATTCCTATATAGGTAATGCGTAATATACTGGTAGCTCTTCCACAAGACTCCGTAAACATATTGCCTATGCCATGATACCGGCAACTCATTACAAGGTAACTGTAGTGACCCAACATCGTGTAACCGTAACCCATACTGATACTCTATTACAATGTAGTCGTGACTTATATTTTAAAATCTGTAACGCATATAGACTTCCCCTTCAAGGTAATCATAACTCATATCTACACCTTCATTGGCTAACTGTAAATTTCATACCGACCTTTTAGAATTATCATATATTTCCATCATCATCACCGTATCATATCAACTTAGGTTTAGAAATATAACAATGCAATTGAAATATAATTAGGGCTCACACATCGATCATGTCGAAAGATTTATGTCATTTCATGCTTTAACAAAAGTTTATAGTTTTCAGTTACAATATCATGAATAAATATTTTGTTTATCTACTTCAACAATGACATGGTTATACCTTTAAAGGTTTTACCTTTGTTACCATAAAGCTCTTTAATTCAATTCATACAAAACACCGTCTGTGTGAGCAGGGACGGAGGAATAGGGGGGGCGGGTATAGGACCCCCAACACAAGGAAAAAAAACATTTAAGATATATATATATATATATATATATATTTGCCTATTGGCCCCTACCCACTAAATTTTTTGGCCTTTGGCCTCTACCCATACCAATCTCTGCCTCCGTCCCTATGAGTATTTAAAATATTGATTGAATACATGTTTGATTATTCCACTTGTAAAATTATAAACACTTTCATATAAAATCATAAACTTTTATTTTTGAATCAATACATAACTTAACACATAAAATAATATCCTTCCAGAAATATTACTAGGATCGTGTTCTACCCCTCTAATCACTAAATAATCTAAGTATGGAACTAAGCCATAGAACAAAATAAAACATGCACAACGAATTTAAAACAACATCACAAACATAACACAAAGTTTGTTTTCGAAGTGGAAAACCCTTTGAATAAATCAAAGGTAAAAACTACTCCGGGGCAGCCAAACCCGGAAAATCACTAAATGAAGATTAAGAGTTATAGATTAGACGACTTACATTTTGCTAGTCTCTTAAACCCCTAGGCATCCCTAGTGGACGAGTGAAGTCTCGTGAGGGCATAACAGGAATGATACCCACAAACATTATAGCATTATGTTGTTAACAAGAAAGAAGTTTCACATAAACTATGGTTCTTATTCATGAGTAAACTTAAAAAGACAAACACCATCATCACCATCAAAATGGAATCTAAAATCAAATCAATCATAAATGGACAATTGAGATCTTATATGTTTTGAAAAATGCAAAATGTAATTAGCATACAATCATGAAGCTTTCCGTTTAAACTCAAAACAAGTTCCAAAAAATAAGAATCCCTAACATATGAAACAACCAAGGCAAGATATGCATTTATTTATTTATTTTTTATAGGCTATGCAATGTCTAACTCGATCCCTTAAGCTTTCTAATTGACTCATGTAACAAGTGTTAGGCCAATGACTCCTAAGCCAGGTGGCTTTAGAGCACTAGATGTAGAGCATCCCTAAGGGCTTATTAACTTAAGTCAAAAAGGCTATGAAGTCAGACTAGCCATATCTTAAATCAAAACTGAACTTTATACCTTTTGACACAAATACTCAATGCTTAATAAGGCAAGAGATCCGGTTACTCAGCACAAAACTCAACATGATCTTTCTTTATTTTTTTCCTTTTTTTTTTTTTAAAAAAAAAAAATTTATTTTATTTTTTATATCTTGCAAGCCAAGGTTATTCATCAATAGGTCATCCAACAAATTTCAAAAAGAACAAGCTTAAGCTCAAACATCATGCCTCACAGAAAACATGTTAATGTGCTCATAAAAATTTGTCTAAAAACAAGTGAAATCTCTTTAACCAAAAAATAAGTCAAAGGACTCAGACTTCTACTGACATAATGACGATGTTCAACCCTTTAAGCAAGCCAGCAAACCACAGTCACAGTTTAACTTAAACTTGACAAAAACATAGCATAAATTTTTTTATTTTTTCAAATTTTTATTTTTTTAATTTTTTAACACAAAAAGACAAATAAAAATAAACAAATAAGAACAAAAATAAACAAAAAAAGTGTTTTTTTCATTCCCCAAACTTGAATTACACATTGCCCTCAATGTGTAGTATAGAAATACATTACCGGAAGTAAGGAAATTTGAGTGTGAACAAGGCCAGGACATCCCCCAAACTTAAAGAACAAAACACCTGTCAACAAAAGTAACAACAATATTTTTTTCATAGAAACAAATATCAAAAGATTAATTGTTGTTAGAAACAAAAACAAATAAAAATAACATGTAATGAAAAATGGAAGAAAGAATTTTTGGATTGAAGTGCAAAAAATAAACTGGAGGAGAAAACTTTATAGTGCTTCCCCCTATCATGTGGATGTCCAACGAATTCCTACCACCCTTTCTTCTTCAAAACTTCATACCCCTTTGGAAGAATATTTCACCATCTTATGTAGAATTGCTTACTTTGAAGGATCTTCTTAGGAAAGTGGTTCCTAGATTTGTGTGCTTGTGTGCACAAGTCTTTGAGTATCTTGACATAAGATGACTCTTTGAGACATTCAGGCGATGAAGCTTTGGACTCTTGATATGTCTCAAGAGGGACAGTGATGCAGGCAAGAGTTTTAGTACTCACTTCCATGTCACTGGATAGATCAGGATCAGTTGGTGGCTCACTGTTCTCATGGTGCTCAACTTGCTCAGGGTGCTCAACTTCTTCTTCCTTTTCTTCTTCCACAATGTTATCAACAATTTTCTCACTCTCAAATGTGGTGGTGACTTGAGCATGCTCAACTTGCTCTGCGTGATCCTCTTTGTTATCCACAATTTCTTTCTTATCAACCATGTAGTGTAAAATGAATGGACATTCGCTTTGGTGGTGAGTAGGATTATAATAATATTCACAAAACATAGATGGTCCCCACTTATTAATAGTTCTGATATATGCCGACCTAAGTGTCTTGAGTTGGGCTATTCTTCTTTTTAAGTCATCAATGTGAGCAGTTGGACAAAATTGAAATACCTCATCTTTAGGAAGATAATTTCTTATAGCACTTTCCTCTCTTTCAAAGTTGGAGGTGTCTTGGACATGCTCATGATAAGAATTTCCGGATTCATCCTCATCAATCATGTAGTGTCCTTTAGCCATTAGCTGACCATGAAGCTCTTCTTCGTCATTGTTATCCCCTATGCTCTCATTGTCCCAATATTGAGTCATTGGGTCAAGTTGATGTTCAGCCGGATATTCATTCTCACTCTGGCCAATCCATTCTTCCAACCCTGTTGTAGCTTGAGTGTTGGCATATTTGATCTCTTGCACGGATTCTTTCAGTTCTCGCCTGGATTGTTGTAGTTCTTGTATTATCTTGTTATTTGACTGTATGGACGCTTTGACCATGTCTTCCAGTGATGACTCTTGTGCAGGCTGTGGCGCTTGAGTGGTGGCATATTTGATCTCTTGCATGGATTCTTTCAGTTCTCGCCAGGATTGTTCAGTTCTTGTATGTTCTTGTTAGTTGATTGCATGAATGCTTTCAACATGTCATCAAGTGATGTCTGTGGTATAGGTTGTGGCACTTGAGTGGTAGATTGATAAGTGGGAGGTTGGGCTTGGTGATCGAATTTTGGATAGTCTGGATTGTGCAATTCCTGAAATTGGGGAGCATAATTTCCTATAGCCTGAGCTGACCATGAGAAATTTGATTGGTTGCTCCAGTTCGGGTTGTAATAATTGGAATTTGAATCAAAGCCTGAACTAGAGAAACTGGTGTTTATTTGCTCATATAGAAAATTAGAAACTTGTCCCCATGATGGACAATCACTATAATGATAATAAGGATTGAAGCAGTATGAACATGGCTTATGTGGGTAAAAATTGAGGGTAGTTGGTAGGAGCTGGTGTCCTATCACGAGGAGAGGCATTAAAATCATTAAAATGAAAATTCATGCTTCCCCCTCTCTTTTTAGCATGCAAATATCCCACATAAAACATTAACAATTTTTTTAAAAAAATATTTTTAAATAAAATAAACTGACGCAAAAAAAAAAATGACTGACATAAATAAAAAAATAAATAAGAACTAAAACTGAAAAACTCATAAAAAGGACCAAAATCAATTTTTGGCTTAAATCTACGGAACTGCTGCAGTTGTTGCCCTTGCTGTGAATGCGCTCGATCGTGTTGATTTACACTCGATCGTACTCGAGTCAGTGTACAAATGAAAATGTGGCAGTTAACAACGCAGGTGCGCTTGAGCTTGCGGTCTAGACCATGAGTGCGCTCAATCGTAGTAGGGCTGCAATCGATCGCACTAGCAGGGGCATGCAGAAGGTGGTTGCGGCAGAATTGTAAAACAAACCAAAAATAATAATAATAATAATAACAGGAATAAAAATAAACAAATTGCAGAAAAATAAAATCCTAATTATAACTAGTAGAAGAATAAAACTAATTTAAAAATAAATTGGTTTCAAAAATTGAACAATTCCCCGGCAACGGCGCCAAAAACTTGTTGTGCAAATTTTAATATACTAGCAAGTACACGAATCGTTTGTAATATAATGTTTCGCAAGTGCAAGGTCGATCCCACAGAGAATCGTATTTTTGAAAGAGCAATTTAAATCTAAACTAATTAAATCCTAACCTAGTTCCAAAAGGGTTTTGAATTTTGATTTTTGAAATTTAAAAGACAAAACATAAACTAATTAAAATAAATTAAGAGATAAAGGTACTAAGCTTTGGGAATTCACACTCACCAAATCATAACAACATACTTCATGTTCATCAATATTAATCCCAAGTTCTCACAAATTAAATCTTATGTATGTTTTACTATGCTTCAAAAGATTAATCAAAACCATCCCATGTATCCATTCATTGCACAAATCACAAAATGAATCCAAATTTAATTGAAACACCAGATGTATCCGAAGAACAAATCAGAAGGGATATCCAATTTTTAAGCAAATAAAACCAAGCAATCAATTATGTGAAGTTATCTTAAATCATCAAGTGTATCCTTGAATCACAACAAGATATCTAAGAATTATTCCACACATTAAAAAGATGTAAAACAATTGAAATTAAGCTAAATAAAATCGGAATAATAAAAACTTACATAAAAGTAACGTTGTTCTTCATTGGTGAAACCTCATCCCCAACCTTAGTTGGAAATTTAACTCCACATAAATAAAACTAAAATCTAAACCTAAACTAAAGAATTTTGCTCTCCGGGATTGTGTATCTTTTCTTGAATGCAGAGAGGTCTATTTATAGGCTTAGGGAAGTCTAAAAGCCCTATTAAACCTAGATAATTTGGAGGTCTGTCTCCCTGTCAAAATAGAAGTCTGAAATCGGAATAGGATTCGTCCAGATTTGTCTTCTTTTATTGCGGGGCGATTTTGGCATAGTAATTGTCCGAATTAGGAAAATCCTATTTCACAATGAACTATAGTGTTTTGAGTTAGATTTCCAACTTTGCTTGAATGACCTCAATCCGATACTTGAGAGGAAAGTTATAGTCAAAATACTGAGACATGTGCAGAATCTGAATTTGAATCCAATTCGAAATTTTATCCAATCTGAAATTTAATCTAATTTAACCTTTTCTTGGATTTAGTTAAACTTAACCACATCATCTAGGTCTTCTCAAAGTGTGCTTTCTTCCAAACTTTGCATTTTTTTCATTTAAAGCTGTAGTTTTTCTTCAACTACCTACAAAACACTAAAAACACAAAACTAACATAAAACATTAAATAACGACACTGTTAAATGATTAACTAATGTAAATGAAGGGGTCCAAATATGCAATATTTGGCACTTATCACTACTCACAACTTGGAGGACCTCTAGACTTAGTAGGAACAACAAGCTTCCCAACTTGTCTCCATCCTGACCATCTTCACAGAGTACATTTCCTCACATACCCTTTGGTAGACTTCTTTCTTCAAGTAACCAAGGCAACAATCTTTGTGTAAGTGAATGAACAAGCAACTTGCCAATCAAGAGCAAAGGACAGCCCAAAGCTTTATTAGGTCCTCTCTTGAACAAACACTTCCGAGACACGGTGGTCGAAGAGAAATATTGAGACTGCACAAAGAAAAATCCTCCCAAAAAGTCTGCAGTGAACAATGACAGAAAAATCCTTTTATAGGGAAGACATTTTACTCTTCATGTCCTAATGGGACTCATTTCTTGTTAAAACGAGATGAAAAAAATAACAGATCAGAAAAATCCACGTCTTAATGGGAAAGCAATTCCGTCATAACGGGAAGAACAAATGACACCACCTCGTCACATGTCACATCCTAACGCTCTATCTGAGGAGAAAACATGGAGTCCAACGTTGGTCTCGTTACATGTCCCGTCCTGACGAGAAAACGATAGCTTCAGCTTCAATCCTGTTACATCCCCATCCTGACGCAACTCTTGATGAGGAAATAATAGCTTCAACCTCAATCCCGTTACATGTCTTGTTCTGACGGAGTTCATGACGGGAAAACAAAAAGCTCTTCCAAAACCCCCTGAAAACCTAAGTGCTATTTCCCAAAGTTTTGAACACAAAAGAATTACAAGAAATATCATTGAATTAGGCCAAACTAAAACCTAGCAATCTCCCTCTTTGGCCATTCAATGACAAAACCCTAAACAAGGTTTAAAACTTTATAGAAACAAAAATCCAACTAAACACAAAGAGCAAACCATGTGCAACCCTTTCAGACCAAAGTTCTAGGTCATGAAACACTTCACCAATGACCATCGTTGCACTAATCCAAACTCAAGGTAAAAATTATCAAGACCACACACTGTCCTAATTCTAAAACATTTCACATAAAAGGCATTACTGCACCATATTCAATACTTCAATGAAAAACTAGACATTCAGAATTGCACAAATTTAAATCAAATTGTCACAAGAGAAACTATAAACAAAAACATCGAAAACCAAACTAAATGAAATATTGTTTGACAAGTTCAAACCATTCTCACCCTTTTTGTCACAACGGACAACGGGGAAGAAAACAAGAACATAACAAGACATGATTACTCAGAATCCTCAGAGTCCTCATCATCATGTTGCACAGGATAAACAGGAGCAGTAGGAGGAGCTGGAGTTGTGGCATCAATAGGGGCCTGAAGAGGGTTTTGATCGTCTCTGAAAAGGTTAGTGAATAACTGATTATTCCCTGGATCAATGAAGTCTATGTCAAAAATCCCAAAAGAGTTTGGTCTTGCTGCTAGTTCTGTATCCTTACCCCTTACACCATCACCTTCTTCCTCCAAGATCGCATCACCCACCTGTGCCTCAGGCTCGTTTCCTAGCTGACCTTGCTCGTTTGTTCTCTTAAGTAGAGTTGACAATGCTATCTCTACCTGAGTGAATGACCCTTTGAGGTCAGCAACTTCCTAACGTAGTTTCTTGACCATATCCTTTGTTTCCACAACTATTTTCTTAAGACAATCAAATGCCTTAGAAGGAAAGGAGGGAGGGAGATGAGGAACATAAGTAGAAGAGGAAGGAGCAGAAACAAGGTCACTTGACCTTTTCCTTTTTGTAGAATCTGATTTAAGAATAGCAGTTTGATCACAAGGATTAGACTGTGGAGCTATGTGATCAGATGAACAAGGAACAACAGAAACATGGGTCAAGACTTTACTAATGGTACCACCATAGGGAAGGGCCAATTTTTTGGATTTTGAAGTATTGATAGAGGCTATGAGGTCAATGATGCATGCAACTAAATTAATGCGATGATTTTTTAGCAATGCATATAAAACTGAGCCCTATTGGTAAAGGCTATCAGGCAATAAATTGCACACAATTAGAAGAGCATGCATACGTTCAGGCAATCTAATGGATTTCACAGGAAAAGAGGATAAAGCAAACGGCCAAGGAGTTTTACCAAACAATTCACCTAACTCTTCTCTAGTGGGAGCAGTGTCAGGGGGGTAGGGATATTGACTATCAGGCACACGAGGAATATTCAAAATTTGAGATAAAGACTCAGGAGTTAACGAAATGACTTTCCCTCGAACAGGAGTTGTGAGGTGATTGCATAGTAGCCGCGAATATTGGAGTAAAATTCACGAACTAAATCCAAATAAACAACAGGCTGAGGTTGAGTGAAAGGCAACCAACCTTTGGATTCAAAGAGTTGGGGAATGAAAGCAAATTCCACAGAGGTGAAATCAAGAAGCGTAATAGGTAGTTCAACTATTACCTTCCGTTGGTTAAAGCACATGTTGAAAAATTCCTCCTCAGAGTCCAAAACACTCAAATTCCAACTCCACAAATCACATAATCAATCAAGCCTAAACAATTCATAGTAATACATGCCTAAGTCCCAACACAATAAAAGTTCTTGCAAAGAACGAAGGGAACCAAATACATGTAAACCACAATACGAGACCAATTGTCAACAAGATTATGAAAAACAATTCTAAGGCATGATATCACAACAAGACTTAACCATGAAAATTCTAAACATATTTGTGAGAGCTACTCTCAACTCAAGATTAAGGCAAAATCAATCCAATAAACAATCTCAAGAAATTGATGAGAAATGAGATGCATACCTTAAGACGTTGCAGTAGATGGAGAGACTAGGCCGAAAAAAGCTTATAGAGAGAAAAGCTCAAAGAGAGTA
The DNA here is from genome assembly GCF_901000735.1 of Corylus avellana. NCBI lineage: Eukaryota > Viridiplantae > Streptophyta > Magnoliopsida > Fagales > Betulaceae > Corylus > Corylus avellana. Next base: position 15,591,536 of record NC_081548.1, on the reverse strand, counting down.
GTGGAGAAAATGCAAGAGTGAGAACAAAAAGAACGAAAAGTCACGCGTGAGGAGTTGTAGATCTAGTTTCCATCCTAATGGGGGTACTTCTCATTAAGACGGGAAGACAAAAAATAGAACATGCGTTTAAGTTCCCATCTTAACGTAATACCTCTCCCGTTAAGACGGAAGGAACAACATTTCACGCCATGACAGAGAAGAATTTCGTTAAGTTGGAAAGTACACAACATATCCCGTTAAGACGTGATATCCTCCATTAAGGCAACATCAACAAAAATTCCTCCTCTATTTTTTTTTTTTTGAAAACAATAAAAAAAAATGTAATAAACAAATCTTCAAGAGATAACAATTAATCCTCTGGTCACACAAATTGGAACAGACACATTCATAGATTTAATTCTCACAAAAAGAAATTTGAGAAGGTAATCCAACTAAGACATAATCACTGAAGTGAGTGATTATTTCAAAAACAAAGGATACACAATTTAATTGTTAATTAGGTTTGTTTTTCCTTTTCATTGTTAATTTAGGAGGTGCCTAGCCTATATATAGGCATCTACTCTTTGTTATATTAGAATTCAGTTTATATTATCAATTAAATTTAATTATTTTAGAGTTATTTTCTCTGTTTGCTTATTTGAGATACTTAGGAACTTTCTCTTCCCTACTTTTTATTTTTTCTTTTCCTGAATTCCCATTTCTATTTTCAATTCTTAGTTTCTGCTGCTATTATACGCTGTCAGAATAATGTTAGTTCTGCCCGGCCTCAGTGTTCCACACGTTTATTTAAACGTGTCTTCTTCGGTTTGGCATAAATGGGTTCGTGTCATAAACAGGTTGACACGAACCTAACACGCCAACCCGTTTTGCCAGCCCTAGTAAGAACAACAAGCTTCCCAGCTTGTCTCCATCCTGACCATCTTCACAGAGTGCATTTCCTCACCGACCATTTGATAGACTTTTTTCTTCAAGTAACCAAGGCAACAATCTTTGTGTAAGTGAACGAACAAGCAACACCCCAATATAAAGAGCAAAAGACAGCTCAAAGCTTTATCACTTCCTCTCTTAAACAAACACTCTCGAGACACAGCGCTCAAAGAGAACTATTGAGACTGCACAGAGAAAAATCATCCCAAAAAGTTTGCAGTGAATAGTGACAGAGAAATCCTAACGTGACTCATTTCTTATTAAGACGAGATGAACAAAATAACAGATCTAAAAAATCCACGTCTTAACGGCAAAGCAATTCCGTCATGATGGAAAGAAAAAATGACACCTCCTTGTCACATGTCCCGTCCTAACGCTCCATCTGACGAGAAAATAGGGAGTCCAACACTGGTCCCATTACATATCTCGTCCTAACGAGGAAACAATAGCTTCAGCTTCAATCCCGTTACATACCCGTCCTGACACAACTCCTGATGAGGAAATAGTAGCTTCATCCTCAATCCCGTTACATCCCCGTCCTAATGCAACTGCTAACGAGGAAACAATAACTTCCTTTTACATGTCCTATCCTAACGGAACTCCTAACGAGCAAATAGTTGGTTCTTAGCTCAGTCCCGTTACATGTCCGGTTCTGACGGAGTTCGTGAAGGGAAACAGAAAGATCTTCCAAAATCCCTGAAAACCTAAGTGCTATTCTCCAAAGTTTTAGACACAAAAGAATTACAAGAAATATCAATGAATTAGGCCAACCTAAAACATAACACTTCTTTTGAAACCCTTATATGAAATAACCTTTTTTAAAAAAAAGAAAAAAATCATCCCATTTCAAAAATACAATCCAAACAATCAAATAATATATTTAAGAAAGGATTACAAAGAAGAAAGGATTGTGGGTTTTACCTTGAGAAATGGATTGAAAAGAACAAGTTTCTTCCTTTAGGGCTGACATAAATCTCAGGTTTGGGCTCTTTCTTCTTCTTCCCTTCACTCTAATTCTAGCACTTCTCGAGGCTAGGAATTCATGCAAATGGTTTCTCCCAGGGTTCTTATGGTTTTAAAAAGGTTGTGGGTCGAGTTTCTTGGTTTTTGTGCAATAAAAAAAAATTTCGCATCCGTATCGATCCTCTAAATGAGGGGATTGATCCTTCCCCCTCCACTTTTTTAGTTTTATTTTTATTTAGAAAATTGCAAGATAACTAATAAAAAAAAAGACTTTCTTATAAAAATTAGGAAAATCATATATAAAATCCTTAGGTAAAAGCGCTTTTATTAAAAACTCCATAGTATTTTTTTTTCGGAAATTTAGTCCCTAGGTCACTCGAAAGTACTAAAAAACTCCCTACCGTTAATTTTTGTTAACTTCCATTATTTGAGTTAAACGCACCGTTTTACTTAAGTCCACCTCAGTGGAATTTTGTATCCTACGTGTTCACATTGGACACGTAGGATATAAAACTCACCGTTTTGGACCATCCAAAACGGTGAGTTTGGCTTAAACTTGAGGGCTTCTTTTTTGAAACCCTCAAGTTTCATATGGTCAAAATACAAACCACCCGATACACCTCAAGCGGCAACCCACCGACGCAGACCCCACCGACCCAGACCCCGCCGGCGACAGAACCACCGGAGACAGAACCCACCGGCGATAGAGGCCACCGGCGACAGTACCCACCGGTTAAATCACTCATTCCGGTGTCACTTTTCCGGCTAGGTTTCCGTCAAATCACAATATTTTGAATCGGAAAAATCTGGTTTCGACAAAGGTATTTTCTGAAATTTCTTTGTGGGTTTTGTTGATTGACTGAAATGGAAACCTTTAATAGTTGTTTTTTGAATTTTTTTGTTGTGTTGGAAGCTTTTGGTCGAAACCCCATCCCCAACCTTTTTTTTGTCCAACATCTGTCGAATATTGCACTTTTGAGCCAATATTATTGTTGATTGGCAGTGGGTGTGGTCCACCTTGGTTGTGGTCCTGGAATGAGACAGTTGTTTTTTCGTGTGCACTGGCAAGTTGGTCAAGGGGGATTTTGTCGTGTTAGGCAGAAGGGATTCTATCAATTTTTTTCTATGGGGCTTAATTTCGTTCCATTTAATGTACAACTCAACTTGCTCAATATACTGTTAAAAAAAGAAAAAAAACTTGCTCAATATACAACTCACCGTGCTCATTCTAGAAGGGTATGGATGTTCTAAATTTGGAGAAGTCAAATTTGGTGTTTAATTTATCTGTTATTTTAATATGGGATTTAATTTGGATGAGACATTCACAATGAAATAGTAATTTGAAGATGGTATATATATATATATATTGTTCTTTATATTTAAATTTTTTTTCCTTTCGTCGTTGCCTCAACCATATTTTGCATTAAACAGAAGCTTTTATTATCTCATGAGCTGTCTTCTAGGATGAATTGTCTATATCCACTTGTGATAGTTTTCCAATATGGGATTTAATCTCTCACGATCACAAGTGTATATAATTGTAATTATATTCAACTACTTTGTTGGATTACATGCCCTCCATGCTATTGTGCATGCTAAATTTCATGTCAATCTGGTGGGATTTACTATAATCTAAAACTTATTTATTTATATGATTGTTTAAAATTCTTTTTAAAAAAACTTTATCTTTAACATTTTCAGATTAGACAGTTTCTAATCTCCCATTCTCTTAATATTTAGCAAGCATGATGGACATGTATATTAATATAATGTAATGGTGACTTTGGCAAAATATTGATCCTATGGAAAGTTATTAAGTAGCAAATGTAACTTAAACCTGCCTTTTTTACCTATATTGATGAATTTTTGCATAATTTAATACATTGAATAGGTTAATGGTTCTTATAGAAAGAGAAATTTTTTACATGTATTGATGTATTTTTGCATAATTCAATTACATTGAGTAGATTAAGAGTAATGATTCACGTCAATATTTTTTTCATTTTTTTTTTCTTTTATTTCAACCTACAAGTATTTTTGGTATTTAAAATTGAAGAGCACAGCTCACCTTCAATTGAGTGTGAGTGGGTCACGTGTCGTCTGCCAATGGGAGGATGAAGCAATGGGGGCAATCCCACTACCTTTATTGCGATCCCAATGGGGCCGTGAAAGGTATGGGTGGCCCCCATTGGGATCGCAATAAATAAAATAAAAAAAATAAAAAAAATAAAGAAATAAAGAAAGAAAGAAAGAAGGAAGAAGTTGCCATTATCCCATAATCCAAAATAATAAATCTATCCCAAATGAACGACTTTGGTTGATGCTTGAGTAATATCTATACGAAGATCCATAGAATGTTTTGACTATAAACGTACTCTCTTTTGGAAATGTAATTTTTGTGTAATAGTTCCATTGGACATATTTATGAGTGTATTGTATGCATTTGTTGATCTTTCCACATATAACAATGGGCGAAAAGTACACTTTGCACCTATAACATGCACGTGCAAAAGTATATGTTTATTATTACTATTATGTTTTGTCCTTTTTTCCCAAATGAATGGTTGTCAACCTAACATCCAAAATCAGCTTAAGTTGGGCATCTTGAGTCCAAAACATGCACGTACAATTCTTAGTCTATATATATATATATATATATTTTATTAAATCATTTCATTTCATGCAATAGATAGATATTATTGTTTTTTGTGTTTTCTTGTATGGACAAATATTTTTTCTTACACTCTTTTATATATTTACAGATATGGCTGTCAATATAATCATGCACCACGGTGGGACAATGACCCATACCCCATTTAAATACGTTGGTGGCGATGTCCATGAAGTGAAAGCCTATGATGTTGACTATTTTAGTATGTGGGAAGTCAAAGAGTTGGTTCGTGACTTAGGATACATGAGCGACGTTAGATGTTGGTATAATGTCGGTGATAGTCCACATAATCAAGTGATATCTTTAAATAGTGATGCAGACGTTGTAGATTTTGTAAATATTATGGCTGAGTACAGATCACAAGATGTTCATTTATATGTGGAACATATGGTGGACAGTGCTATAATGGTAGAGGAGCATTTATTTCTTGAAGCTGTTGAAGGACAACATGGAGAAGGTGGTGGCGGGGTGGGTGAGATACTTAGTACTGCCCGGCATGATGGAGATGGAGAAGGTGGTGGCGGGGTGGGTGAGATACCTAGGGCTCCCCGTCATGATGGAGATGGAGAAGGTGGTGGCAGGGTGGGTGAGATACCTAGGCCTCCCCTTCATGATGGAGATGGAGAAGGTGATGGGGTGGATGAAATACCTAGGGCTGAAGGTAGTATACTTATTTCTTAGTTGTTAACTTAATTTTTTTTTCAAATAATATACCATGAGAGCACTTAACCTTCCCTCCCCGAATGACTAACAACAAATTTGATTGTTTCTTTTAGGGATGGAAGACATACCTAATGCTGGACGTGAAGATGGAGATGTACAAGGAGAAGGTGGAGAAGGTGAAAATTCTCAATCAAGACATTTCAAAAGCCCACAAGTTAAAACTAAGGCTGGCCGTTCTGTTACGCCATCCAAGAAACCAAGCGGGCAACCGACCACCAGCCGAGGAGGTACATACAAATTGAAATTGAGTTGGACTCTTATTAGTGTTTTTTTTTTTTTTTTTAGAAATAATATTCACCAGCAACTAACTTTATGTTGTCACAATTATTTATGGTTTTTTATTAGTTGATCCTTTTGTTTTTGGTTTTTTATTTTAATTTTTGTATATATTTTTTTTCAGTACGCAGAAGAAGAAGAAGACGGGTTGCTCAACCTGTTTTGCAGGACGAGGAAGACAATCAGAATGCTGGTGCGGACACCGTGCCCAAAACTGGTAAAAAAAAAAAATGGACGTGGAGGTAGGCCACGGAAGAAGAAAGTGGAAGAGGATATTGATGAAGTTATCAAGGAGCTGTTGACTGACTTCGAAGCAACTGATGGCGAGGATGAGGACCTTTTCTATGATGCTGCTGAGGTCAATAAAGAGAAGGATGGGACGTCCAAATGGTGGGAAAATGTTGACATTAACATAGGTGATAAAGGAGCCGATTTTGGGGATGAGGAATTTGATGATGAAAGTGATGGTCTTGCAAGTTTGCAAGAAAGTGATGCTGGCGAGGTTGGAAAAAAAAGGAAGCGGTATAGACAGTTCAATCTGAAACATGACTTGAAGATTCCAGTGACGTTTGAGCTTGGAGATCAATTTGCAGATTCAGGTTCCTTCAAGATGGCACTGAAGAGACATGCTGTGCAGAAAGGGTTGGATTAAAACTACAAGCACAATGACACGAGTAGGGTGAGTGCAGTCTGTAAATTAGAGCATTGCTCATGAAGGATTCATGCCTCTACTGATGCTACCAGGACTTGTTTTCAAATTAAGACGTACTACCCGGTTCATATTTGTGGTAATCAGTACGAAAACTCCAGATGCGATGTTGAGTATCTTGTTCGTACTTATAAGAGGGACTTCAAGGATGACCCCACGTGGACACCATATGCATTGAAACAGAGGGTGAAGAGAGACTTTAACGTCGATGTTCCTATTGATCGTTGCTATAGAGCGAAGAGGGAGGCATTGCATTAACTTTTTGGTAGGCACTCTAAGCAATATCGCCTCACACGGAGATACGCAATGGCAATACTCAGCACCAACCCTGGTAGTAGTGCTTTTGTACATAGAGATGGAGCATTCTTTTAGAGGATGTATATTTGTCTTGATGCATGCAAGAAGGGGTTTAGACATGGTTGTCGGCCCATTATTTGTTTAGATGCTTGTCATCTGAAGGGGGAATATGGGGGCAATTGTTGTGTGCCATAGGCAAGGATGGCAATGACGACATGTTCCCCATTGCAATTGCTGTGGCCGAGGCAGAGACAAAAGATTCATGGCAGTGGTTTATTGCCATTTTATTGGAGGACTTATGCGGGCCAAAAGGCGGACTTGGTTGGACTATAATGTCTGACAGACAAAAGGTATTTGGTGTAAAATACTATTTATGTTCTTATTGTGTTATTTTATTTCTTTATGTTATTAAATATAATTTAACATAAATTTATGTGTGTAGGGGCTTGGAATTGCAGTTGAGGCTGTGTTGCCACATGCTGAGCATCGCTTTTGTATTCGGCACCTACATGCGAACCTCAAAGCGAAAGGCTACACAGGGAAAGCTATGAAGGATGAGTTGTGGGGGGCTGCACGTGCAGCCAATGTTTATGCATTTGACCATCACATGCAGAATATATTGTCAATGGAGAAAGGTGCACACGATTACCTTAGTGGTGTACCTAAGGCATCATGGTCCAGACATGCTTTCAACTGCCAAACCAAAAGTGATATGTTATTAAACAACTTGGCTGAGAGCTTTAACACGTGGATTAAGGAAGCTAGGATTAAGCCTATTCTGACTATGCTTGAAGAAATTCATCCTGTAAATAATGGCATGCTTCCAGCAGAAAAGGAATGGAATCCGGTCGACGCACTACACAATATGCCCAAAGATCGAGAATAAATTGGAGAGGTCAAAAAGTGAAGCAAGGAATTGTATTAGTCGGTGGCAGAATGAGTTGGAGTTTGAGATCGAGCACATATACGAGCCATGGCGTTTAGTCCGGTTAGATCATCGCACATGCACATGTGGAAGATGGCAGGTGAGTGGGATCCCTTGCTCATATGCTTGTGTTGCAATTTACATGCATAAACAAAAACCAGAGGATTATTTGGATGATTATTACAAGATGGACAAGTATATGCAAAGATATGCAGCTCGAGTTTATGGCATGGAAGGTCCACAAACATGGCCAGCTGATGATCTATGCGATGAAATCCTGCCACCTATCATTAGAAGGGCTCCTGGTCGACCAAAGATTAGTAGGCGAAAAGCTGTAGATGAGCCGAGTAACCCCTACAAGCTAACCCGTAGTGGATATATCGTTAAATGTGGAAATTGTGGGGGTTTAGGGCATAATTATAAAGGTTGTCATTTACCTTTGAACCTGGACCGGAAGAGGTGGAAACCGAAAAAATATAAGCCGAAAAAAGATGCTGCTGAAGCACAGGTAAAACAAAGACATTTTACAACATAAGGTTCATATTCCAAAATTTGTTAACTTAATTATTATTGTACAAGTAATATAATAATTATTGTTGGTATTTGTCTGAATGTTTGGTTAAATTATTGTAGGGATCACAAGCTCAACCCCACCCAGAAGCAGAAGCCCACGGGTCATCACAGCGAAGTGTGCGTACACGTAGGGCTACTCAGTCACAGGTAAAATTCAAGTTTTTTTTTTTTTATTAACAAAACTCTTATTTCCCGATGATTCCATAGCTACCAACTAATATCTGAAAGTTTGCTGAAATTGGTGTTGTAATTTAGTAAATTTGTCTGCGGTTTAGCATTACTGCTTGCTGACTTGTCATCTACATACTTTAAGGAGCTACTATAAATACTGTGGACCTTGTTGAATCTTCATATTTATGCTGCAATAGTTACATTGAAAGCAGTGAAATTTTAATTACTCTTGGAAGGGTATGTTGCGACATTTAACTTGAAAAGCTGGTTATTGAGATGTGATTTTGTCTTTGCTTATGTAATGGATGAACTCAGTAGCACTATTTAGGATTGCATTGATGATACTTTAATGGAAGCTAACTCCACTTATCAGAAAAATAAAATCAATAAATAATGGGAGCTAACTCTAAGTTGGAAGTTTGGGAGGGTGCTTTAAGTTAAAGGTTAAGGAGGATTAAAATCTAGTATATGCAATGGAAGTTCAGTGTTGCACAGGTTATTTGGAAATGCTTCATAATCTTTGTTTTCTATTAGAAAATTTTCTATTTATAGAAGTGTTTGTACAAGTAATATAATAATTATTTGGAAATGCTTCATAATCTTTCCCTTTTTTTTTTTTTAACGCATTTTTGGGATCCCAACATGAACCACAGGCAGAGGCAGAAGCCCACGGGTCATCACAGCAAAGTGTACGTACACGTAGGGCTACTTAGTCACAGGTAAAATCCATGTTTTTTTTGTGGTTAAGAAAACTCTTATTTCACGATGATTCCCCCCGCCCCCCCTTTTTTTTAACGCATTTTTTGGATCCCAACATGAATCACAGGCAGAGGCAGAAGTCCACGAGTCATCACAGCCAAGTGTACGTACACGTAAGGCTACTCAGTCACAGGTAAAATTCAAGTTTTTTTTTTTTTTCTTAAGAAAACTCTTATTTCCCGATGATTCCATAGCTGCCCACTAATATCTGAAAGTTTGCTAAAATTGGTGATGTAATTTAGTAAATTAGTCTGCAGTTTTTTTGTACTTAAAAAACTCATATACTTGTGCTTAATTTGTAATATTCACACTGATTTCCGGTTTTTCTTTTCTTTTTTTTTGGTATTTGCAAATAATTATTATTTTTGTTAACGCATCCTTTGGATCCCAACATGAACTACAGGCGGAAGCAACAGCGGAATCATCACATCGTGGTAGTACACGTAGGGCTACACGTGTACTAAGAAGCCGAGGAAGTGGTGCTACGTAATGATCACATTTATCACTTATCAGATTTCTTCATTTTGCCTTTTTCCCGTATACCCATTTCATAATCAAGTGATATGTCAGGTTTTTTTTTGTTTTATGTTTGTAATATAAAAACAATTGGGGGATTCATTTTGGGACTTTATGTGCTTGTTAGCTTCAATGTTGTTCATTAAGCATTAAACGTGTACTGTTAGTTATTGAATTACATTTTGAAATTTCGTCATGGCAATTACCAATTCCAGATTGTATTAGTGGACAGATAAAATTAATTCTGCCTGCAAATTATATTGTAGGGTTCAATATTTCAGACTTAAGAGCAACATACAAATAATCATAAATTGCCGCATACAAAGAAAACTAATGCATGGAAATAGTTGTTCCATAAAAGTAATCAGCCAACCTGATAATTACGAACAAGCAGGATTTTTACATAATTGTTATATAGAAGCCATAACCATATATCCACGTGGACAACATAGGTAAGTAAACAATATCATTGACAACAACAAAACAGATAGTCTATTCCACTGATAATAATCTAATTGCCTCATTCCCATGCCTCAATGCCCCATCAACCTTAGACAAATCAACAGTACACAAATCACCAACAAAAAAACCAACAAATATGTTTGGATCTTTAGTTTGCCCCTAAGTAATGACACTTCACATTTCAGAGAATGAACTTGTTTATACAGCACAGGTAGTTACTCCCTTCCGCGAGCACAGGTTTCTTTGTCATACCATTGGAAAAAACGACATTGGACAACTTTCTGTAATTACACAAAAAAAATCTGATAATTACGAACAAGCACGAAGTAATAACTATTTCGTAACACCAAATTATCCAAATTCAAATACATTTTTACGGTCATACATAGCACACCCATAGAATCGCCTCCCAGGATTTTTTATAGTAGTGGATGTTATAATTGGGCTTGTAAGTCCGCACCTACACTGCACAGGTTCCATATCCTCTTTCACCGATGATGTTATAGATGCCGACGACATTGACTGCTCATTCTACAGTGAAACCCACAATTATTAGAAGTAATCACAATTCCCTAATGGGTTTCACTAATTAAAATTCACAAACCTTTTTCATCTTCCCATCGTAGAATTCGCTTTCATTGTCTCCTATCCCGAAATCTTTCTTCCTCCTGTTCCTCTTATAATATGAACCTAACAATATATAACTGACATGTGAGAGAATAATCAAGCTCATAAAAGAAAAATAAAATCAAGCTTGCCAAAAGATTATTCTCACTTCAATTTGTAATCTAAACAATACTGAGAAAAAAAAATGTACCCTAAACCCTAAACAAAAGATAATCACATTGTTTAAAATGTGATTCCCCTACAGAAATAGTACTGCTCAATTTGTAATCTAAACAATACTAAGTTGTTAGTGTAGTAGCTAGAGATGGTATATAAGCATAGGTGGCTCCCTACAAACATGCAAATATGCAGTGTACTCAAGCATTCAATAAGAAGAAATTAGCCGTAGCATCCAACCACGTATATAATACTGCTCAATTGTAGAATGATGAAACTTCCCTAAAAAAATTTACAAAGTCATTAAAACCTAACCAACCACAATCTATCATATCCCAACAATAATACTACTTTTTTCTCCATTGAAAAATACTTTTCTTCCAAATGTTAATACTAATATGATTAACATTTCTTTTAGTAATTGACCTTTCTTCTCATCAACTAAAAAGGTGGCAACAATATTGGAGGACCTAAAAACAAAGACATGCATAGAAAAGTATGGCATGAACTATTAGGTAAAAAAAAACAAAAAAAAAAAATTCAAAAAATACTGCTCAATTGTAGAATGATGAAACTGGCGTAAACTATGCACAAAGAATTCCTATTTTCATGTCCTCGGCAATCCACCATTTGAGTAGAGAAGCAACAAAATAAAATAAATAATTATACAGATGAAAAATCCCCCTTGACCAACTTGCCAGTGCACACGAAAAAACAACTGTCTCATTCCAGGACCACAACTAAGGTGGACCACACCCACTACCAATCAACAATAATATTGGCTCAAAAGTGCAATATTCGACAGATGTTGGACAAAAAATGGTTGGGGATGGGATTTCGACCAAAAGCTTCCAACACAACAAGAAAATTCAAAACACAACTATTAAAGGCTTCCATTTCAGTCAATCAACAAAACCCACAGAGAAATTTCGGAAAATACCTTCATCCAAACCAGATTTTTCCGATTCAAAATATTGTGAATCGACGGAAACCTAGCCGGAAAAGTGACGCCGGAATTGGTGGTCCAAAACGGTGGGTACTGTCGCCGGTGGCCTCTGTCGCCGGTGGGTTCTGTCTCCGGTGGTTCTGTCACCGGCGGGGTCTGGGTTGGTGGCGTCTGCTGCGTCGGTGGCTTGCCGCTGGTTGTCTCGGGTGGTTCGTAGCATCCGTATGGTCCATATGGAAGGGTTTCAAAAAAGAAGCCCTCACGTTATATAAAACTCACCGTTTTGGATGGTCCAAAACGGTGAGTTTTATATCCTACGTGTCCAATGTGAACACGTAGGATACAAAAATTCCATTTAGGTGGACTTAAGTGAAACGGTTCGTTTCATTCAAAAAACGGCAGTTACCAAAAATTAACGGTATGGAGTTTTTAGTAATTTCGAGTGACCCAAGGACTAAATTTCCGGAAAAAAAAAACCCAGGGAGTTTTTAATAAAGGCGCGTTTACCTAAGGATTTTAGATATAATTTTCCTTATTTTTTTATAGTTTTGTACACCACGAATTAATTGTTGTCGATGCTGATATGTCGCCCCTAATATTAAGGCATGACGTTTTTTCACACGCAGGAAGTGGCGAAAAAGTATTAGTGACAAATTTCAATATTTGAAATATATATTCTCCCGACGACAGGGTTCTTACCGGGTTTGGTGTAGAATATTCTACATGATATTACGGTTGTGTGAAATTAATGTAGAATATTTGGGTATCTTATCATTATGGGGTGATTTTAGATTTATTCTCTATCCTCTGAATGATACCTTATGTCCCTTGATGAGATAATATGTACCGGAAATCCATTTATATTTTTATGCTTTCCTCTGTTATTTGATGAACAAGAAAAAGGGGAACGGCTTTGTGGTTTTGAATTGAGTATGTGATAGTTGCATAATTTTGATAAAAACTGATATAAAATGCGGGTCTGTCAGCTTGAGCAGCAACTGTTTGGTCATTTTTTACCCATCTTCTTCAGAGGATGTTTCAAGTTTGGCTCCATTAATTGATTAGTCCTCTGTGAGTTTTCAAGTCACCAATATAAGCTTATGAAACAATCTCCAAGACAAGTCCTCAACACTAATCTCCTTATGACGTCTCCTCCAACACCCCTAAGGGTAATTACAGCTTCTTCAGTAGTAAATATGTTAATACACTTATTTTGAAGTTAAAAGTTGAGACTTTTATATCATATAATTTTTAAACCAATATGCCATGAAGCTTATGATTTATTCTCAGTATTTTCTCAGTTTATGTTCTTTGGAACAAAACATGGCGATTTGTTCAGGGAACCTAATTCATATATATTTTGTTTCAAGCTTAAAGCTTTGATCTTGCTTAGTATTTGTGACTGAAGCGTGAATATATATATATTGTTATTTTAATTTTTTAATAACAACCCGAAAGGCCAGAAAGGGATATGATAGTTGCTAATACCAGGAAGTACCACTTCTTGGCTGTAAACCCAATGTAATGGTTCTTACACCAAATCATCCTTGAGCTATAAAAATCTTGTTTAGATTGCTTGCTTCAAGAATTTGAGTTATGGTTCTTAGTTGCATTTTGCGACACTTTTGGAACAGAGGATGATAAAATATTTTAACTTAGGTTGGACTATATAAGGCTCACTGTAATAGGGAGGCTAACAATTCTCTTAGACTGGTTTGATTAGGATTGTTAACCAGGCTGGTTGGTGCGTTACAGTCTACGTGCATGCGAAGAAAAATTCATTACACACAGTTCCTAAACCAAATTTATGTAAAGATGCTTATAAACACATTTTACAAAAAAACTTTTACAAATTGATGTGGCACAACATGATTGGATATGAGATAAATTCAAATTTTTATAAACCCAATCATATTGTGTCACATCAATTTGTAAAAGTTTTTTTGTAAAATATATTTGTAAGCCTAGCATTTTCTTCAGTAAATGATTATTCTCTCATTTCAGAAAAATGGAAACTTTTATATCTACATGTTGCAATGATAGTTATATCTAGCTTCTTTTTCTAAAGCAATCTTTAGTAGAAAAGCATAACTGGATCAAGCTAGTTTGTCAAGTAAACCTTCTTAAATGAATTCTTAGCAGGTACTTGGAAACTGTTGTAAAGAAATGTCTCTACTCCTTTTTGTTCTTTTCATGTTGATTTACAGGGATCTTGTCAATGGTTCCTCTCCCTTTGAGCCAGGGAGTATTGCTTTCTCTTTTGCAACAATTAGCCTGTGATATCAGCAACGGCCCACCTTGAAAACTTGCGTCATAAGGGCATAATCCCAACAGACACGATTATTGCAGTGCTTATGGGTGGCCCGTCGTTGATCAAGTCTATAACATACTCAACCATCAAAGTAGCTTGTCTACAATTACTGGTGTTGAGCTCTGAATATGTGACCAATTCCATGCTCCTGGCCTGTAAATGACTCTACCTTCTCTAAATTATGCAAATTACATTGAGCCACGTTGTTGATGCATTGTGGAGCTTCTACAAATCTCACAAGAAAGGGGTTCCAACCGTGTAAAGTCAAAATTATATTTAGGATCTATGAAAAAGGTTAGGTTCTTCAAGTTCATAACTTAGGCCCCGTTTCTTTCGACATAAAATGGATTCCATCGGAAAATATTTTCAACAGAAAATAATTTCCTGAAAAATGATTTCCTGGAAAACATTTTACGGTGTTTAGCGCGTACGGAAAATAGAAACTTCAGTTTGACCCCCTGAACTTTTAGCCGATTTGACAAACTACCCCTTAACTTTCAAATCTCACACTTTGGAAACTTGAACTTTGATTTGCTCGAACTTTGGACCCCTCCGTTAGTTTTCAACGTTAAACTCAAACGGCTTGACTTTTTATGCCCATTATACACTCACGTTAAAACTACACCATTTTGAACCCCAAACTTCAGCACCCACCCAGCCCAAAACAACACCATTTTAGGCATTAAATTTTTTTTTTTTTTTTTTTTTTTTAAAAAAAAAAGAAAAGCGGATCGGGGTGGCTCCAGCCACACCCTTGGTCAAAAGGGGGGCTCCAGCCACAATTTTAAGGTTGTGAAGGATTGAAAAAATACTCAAAATCTATATGATCCATGGAATATCATATGAAGGATTGGTCTTTTAATGATCTTCTCAAGTATCACAAGGTGCTGAAAGTTGAAGCAGTAGATGCGAGACTTTTGTGAAAAGGGTGCTCCATGTCTCTTGCTGAAAAAGACTCAATTCATCTTCATCTTGCTTTCAAGTGATGGCTTGTGACTTTTATTTCTCTTTGCCCTTGGTCCCATGTTCCACTTCCTCTTGCCTTGGAATTGTGTCTTTTTGTTCAATGGAAAAAGTCTCATTTCAAAACAGAGTCCAAGAAGGGAGCTCTAAAATGGAGCTTTTCTTGTTTGCCCTTTTGAAGGAAACCCTGGGAAAGAGGTAGAGCTGGAAAGTGGAACCCCCTTAAGAGTTGTTTGGGCATTTATGCGAATTTCTATACGTTTTTTAAAATGTGCTTGATAGGTTTGTTTGGATTAGAACCACGATCTTGATATTTAAATTTAGACATGCACAATTAGTGATTGAATACTTGGATTTGTTATCGATTTGGTTAGTGAGAAAAGTCAGAAGGGGGAAAATAAAATATTTTATAATAAAAAAGTCTTGAAAATATTTTACAATGAATGCTTACTTGAGTTAAATTTTTTCAAGTGAAAACTACATTGAACATAATTGGTAATTGAAAACCTTATTGTGCTTTTCTTTCTCACTGTTCAGAAAAATGTCAAGCGGCAACAGGAACGGTTACATACATCAAAGCTTGAATGTATGTTAACGGTTACATTATTACTACAAGAAAAATGGTCTTTAGTGACCATATTATCAGCAACAGCACAAAAGTCATCTCTGATAATCACTTATTAGCAACGACAAATTGTTGTCGTTGCTAATGGCACACAAGGATTTAATATCAGTGGCGAAAAAGTACTTGTGACAAATTACAAAATTTGAAATATTCTCATCCACAATTGTCGACGACAAGGTTTTTACACCGGGTTTGGTGTAGAAATTCGATTATTGCAGAATATTATGATTATGTAAAATTAATGTAGAATATTTGGGTATCTTATAATTATGGGGTGATTTTAGATTTATTCTTATACTCTGAATGGTACCTTATGTCCCTTGATGAGATAATATGTTATATGTATTGGAAATCCATTTATATTTTTATGCCTTCCTCTGTTGTTTGATGAACAAGAAAAAGGGGAACGGCTTTGTGGTTTTGATTGGAGTATGTGATAGTTACATAGTTTTGATAAAAACTTACAAAAATTGAAGGTCTGTCATCTTGAGGCTTGAGCAGCAACTGTTTGATCATTTTTTCCCATCTTCTTCAGAGGATGTTTCAAGTTTGGCTCCATTGATTAGTCCTCTGTTTATTGATCAAATGTTCTCCTTTTTTCCGTGTAGTTGGAAAACCTTCGGCCAACCCTATATTTGAAACGGTTTGAAATAAATGGGTATGCAGGTGTGAGGTTATCTAGTTGGGTGTCCTCCCTCTCGAAATTGGTTTCTATTACCATAAGCAATTGTAATTGGTGCCAACACATCCCACCATTGGACCGATTCCCTCTCAAGACACTTTGTCTACAAAACTTGATTGCGCTGGAGTACATAATCGATGATGGTAGTGACGTGTCCTCTCTTCCCCTCACAAATCTCACTCGTGAGAATTTGCCTAAGTTGAAGGGATGGTGGAGGAGGAGGGAAACAGTAATAGCAGAGGATGGACGACATCATGGTCTTCCATTATTCCCATCATTTCCTTTCCTTTCTTATTTACATATTAGTGAATGCCCTATATTAATGTCTTTACTACCACCAGGGAGCCAAACAACACCCTCCACTTCCTATGTCTTTTCCGATCTCTCCAAATTGAAGGTTCTTCGTCTATTGGATTTCGATGAACTTGAATATCTTCCAGAGGTGGCTGCAAAACCTCACTTCTCTTGAAGATCTGACTATTTGGCGCTGCTGTAAACTGCGAGTAAAACTGTCTCCACTCTTTCAACATCTCACTGCGCTTCAATATCTGTGGATTTATGACGTCATGGAACTTATCGGCAACGAGGATGACGAGGGTGCACAGTGCCTTGGACTCACAGCACTTCGTGTACTATATATAGCAGGAGTTAGAATCTTGGTGTCTCTCCCAATGGAGCTTAGACATGTTACCACTTTGCAATCTCTTTCCATTACGGGCTGCCCTTCATTGGTGTCTTTACCGGAGTGGATAGGTGACCTCAATTCACTTAAGAGACTTCGGATCAGCAATTGTCCCAATTTAATATCACTGCCTGAAGGTATTCGCCGCCTCACCTCTTTAAGTGTTTTGAGAATTGTGGAGTGTCCTCACTTGGAGAAAAGATGTGAACGAGAAACAGGAGAGGATTGGCTAAAGATTGCTCACGTCATAGACTTTTCGAATAATACGTTTTGGGTAACCTATTAGACGGTAATTTTCTTCTTCTTCTTCTTGTTCATCTTCGTTTTACTCTGTTATGGTTTTGATATATATTATTTGATTTCATTTTCATTTGTGGAACCAACTGTAGCATGGAACAAAAAAAAGATTTAAGAATACACACATTTTCAGACCTTGCCGACAATCAGATTTGAACAAAGGTCTCAAATTTTCTGTATTGTTTCCTGTCTTTCACTTCAATACCATTCCTACGTGCCTAATATCTCGTTTCTGTTTTTTGTTTTTTAAATGCTTCTTGCATTTCCATTTGAAATTTATATTTTACAAATGGTAGCATCAAATATTGGGTAAAAGAATTATGATAGACCAGGAAAGTCTTTTCCATCCCAAGATTTCACAAAAACACAATAAAAAATTGCGTAACTTTGGGTTTTCTCATAATCAAACACAAATTTAGACAGATTATTTTCATTATTATTGTTACTGGAGTCTAACTGCAACTCACTCTGTTCATGGATTGATTTTACCTTTTTACTATTTTCATTGGAAATTTTTGAGTTTTTGTTGAGTTTATTATTTGGTTTTTTGATGGTCAGCAGAGACAAGCATTAAAAAAGCATCAATTCATGAAATGGGTGTGAGATTCTTTTGGGGGGGTTTATGCAATTTGCTCAGATATGTCAGCCTCAGTTGTAGACAACATGCCATGCTGAGGAAGATCGGCTGAGTAAATGTTGCAAGAATGAGAATGAGATGAGCCTGTGGAAAGGGGAGCAGGATCCTCTCCATTTCAAATGAAATGGAGGGGATCCATTTAGTTATTTTTAGGGGAGCAATTTTGTCATTTTACATTTCATTTGATGCCCCCTAAACGTAAACCCCCTAGACGTAACTAAATGGATCCCCTCCATTTCAAATGAAATGGAGAGGATCCAGGTCCGTGGAAAGGGGACATTTAGCTAACCATATTTTGCATTTTTAATTAGTATTCTGCCTACAATTTGTTGAACATGAAATGGAGAGGATCCAGGTCCGTGGAAAGGGGACATTTAGTTAACCATATTTTGCATTTTTAATTAGTATTCTGCCTACAATTTGTTGAACACTTTTTATCATCATTTAGAACTTGAAAGACATTATCAAGAGCCCTAGCTGTCCTTAAAAGCCATCTAACTAGTCTTTTGCATTTGCAGGTCCTTCCACTTGCTTGGTTGTCCTCAAGTGAAATTGGCTGTTGTGCTCCAAGGGTACTGACTGGAATCGAAGATCATGTTTGCCAACCACTCTGTTTATTTGTCTTTTGTTAGTGCTACCTTTGTATATATTCTTTGCAATTTATATTCATGGTTCTGTTATATCTAAATAGACTTTTATAAAATTTAGTATGTTGAAGATTCAAATTGTTAGTATTAATTTTTTATGTGTTACAAATTTAAAATATTAGACAGTGATGCCTATGAAAGTCTGGATCATAATGATCTCACTTTCAAGGTTGGATGGAATGATATACTTGAATGTTGGAGCAACAACTGGTGAAATTTCAAATTATGGTTCAATGAAACAAGTATTTGGGTGTAGGAATTACGAAAGAAATTGCAAACTCTGCTGATTGCTGTGGCAAGTTTTTTACATGCAGATTCTTCCCTGATAAAGTCAGTGAAATTAATGCATATGTAAGTTTGCCCTTATATTGTTTGCTTGATTAACAGTGGACTTCCATAGATAATGTTTTTAGTATCAATATTTATTTGCTGGAATGCTACGGCTGAAATATTGTGTATGCAGTGCTTGAAAATAAAGCCTGTTGGACCAGTTTGCTCAATTCCTTCCTGTGGTGGACTATCGATAGCAGAGTACTATTGCAGTATTTTTCAAATTTTATATGATAAAAGGCACATACTTTTTTTTTGTTTAATTAATTTTTCCTCCCTAATAATTTGTTGATGACTTTATTTTTTACGTTTTCAGAGTTTAATAGAGTGCAAATTATCAGATCTATAAGCCAACTGAAAGATTTGAGTCCAAAACCATCTTTTACTTTTTTTTTTAAGTTGTGCAACTGTCTACTTGAGTCCATTTTGTGGTAGGTGACCTGGACTTTACCCATGTGATCCATATGATATTGGTTCTCTGCTCTCCTGTGCCTGTTGCCTTGTTACTGACTTATTTGAAGTAGGAACAACAACAAGAAGAAGATGGCAGAAAGATGGGCCTCCCTTTTGGTATTCCAGAATGTTAAATGCAAGTATGTTTAGTTTAATCTCTTTCCTTCTTGCAACGATTGGTATATGCACCGTTATATTTTACGATTGGTATATTGCTTTCTCTTGTATTGTGTTTTTAATGAAGATTTTAACTTCAGAAAATGAAGATGCAAGGTTATCATTCATACCATAGTAAGAGAAGGAGGATTCAACTTTCCAGCTTGGGTAGTTGTCTTCTCTCATTCATTATTCTCTATATCCTAATTCTAACATCAACTTTGGCATAATTTCAAGGTTTAAGAATTGGGTTCTATCCTGGAGCCTGGAACGCCGGCCAAAACAGACAAGGCTGCCATTTTGTGTGATGCTATGTGAGTGGTGACCCAGTTACAAAGTGAAGCCCAGAAGCTAAATGAATCAAATGAGGATTTGAAAATGAAGATTAAAGAATTGAAAGTGGGATTTGAAGTATCTCCAAATTTCTCAGGTTTTTAAGTCACCAATTAGACAATCATTTTCTTCTTCTTCTTGTTCATCTTTCATTTTACTTTATCAAGCTTTTTATATATATTATATTTGATTTCATATGCAGGAACAATATTAGATTTGAAGTATATATACTTCTTTAGACCTTTCTGACAATCACATTTGTGCAAAGCTCTAATATTTCCAGTATTATTTCCAATCTTTCACTTCATTGGGATTTCCAATATTGTTTTCTTTTTAAATTTTTCTTGCGTTTCCATTTGAAATATAAATTCTGCAAATGGTAGCATTACGTATTTGGTAAAGACTTATAATAGATCAGGGAAGTCAATCCCATCCCAAATTTTTACAAAACTTCAATATAAATTTTGCACTACTCTGTTACTATTTTCTCAATATTAAATGTAGATCATATTGCACACGTTGGAGCCTAACTGCAAGTAGTTCCATCAATGGATGAAATTTAAACTTTTATTATTTTCATTGGAAATTTTTGAGTTATTGTTGAATTTATTATTTGGTTTTTTGATTGAAAGCAGCAATTCATGAAATTGGTTATGGGAATCAGGTGGAGATTTCTACAATCTGTTTGGATATGACAATCTCACTTCTTCCAAGTGACTAATTTTGACCGGTTATACCCACTTATTTCTAAGAAGGTAGAGACAAACAAGAGACTTGGTATAACTTTCTCTCTTTTTTCTGATAGTGGAATTTATTTCAGAATATGTTGCATCTTTGACTTCTGTGGGCATAGAATATAGAAACACCTATACCAGTGTTAAAATGTCAATGATATTTTGGAGAATTTCTGATTTTCACTCTTTAAGGGTTTTGATATTTTGGAGAATTTATGATTTTCAATCATATGCTAAAGCAGTTAAAGCACTGACATACTTGGATTTATGATTTGAAACACTCTGCAATAAGTTGACAAGTCGGGAAATAGATCTTATGTTGTCCAGTATTCCTCTTCATCTTGCTTTGTAAGAATTGAAAGTAAATATTGATTTCACATTAATATGCAAGTTTAACGGTTCAATTATACCACAACTGGATTCTTTGAGGGCACTAAATGCAACATGTGTTTATGGGTGGAAAAGAATTTAAGTTTCATATTAAAAAGATTAGACAAGTATGAATGGTTAATGTAACACAATTAAACCCAATTACAATTTTTTTTTTTTTTTTAATTACAACCTTAAAGGAATTCCAATTGCATAATGGTGTGCTCATTTGCACAGCAGGCTTTCCATTGAAAGATTTTTCTTGCATGCAAACTAATTAGCAGTCTTATTCAATTATTCTACGGTATTCCTTTCTCATAAAACTGTTATATCTGAACAAGTCCAATTGCATAATGGTCTCATGATTTTTTTTTTTTTTAGTTGAACCACCCCCTACAGTTGGTATGCGGTGGCCGAACCACCCCCTACGGCAGGTATGGGAGTGGTAGGGGGTGGTTCAGCCACCCCCAAAAGCTTGAAAGCCATCCCAAACACATTCCCTTTTTTTTTTTTTTTTTTTGGCCTTTTGGGGGTGGCCGGACCACCCCTTTGGCCATGGGGTTGTTCGTCCACCCCCATACCGGGCCACCCCATTTTGGCCAAGGGGGTGACTGGAGCCACCCCAATTTTTCTTTTTTTTTAGTTTTTTTTTTAATTATTTTTTAAATATTTTGCTTTTCCTTTTTTTTTAAAAAAAAAAATTATAATTTTAATGCCCAAAAAGACGTTTTGGGCTGGGTGGGTGCTGTAGTTTTAGAGCTCAAAATGGTGTAGTTTTGGGGTGAGGGTATAATGGGCATAAAAATACAAACCATTTGAGTTTAACGTTTAAAACTAACGGAGGGGGGCAAAGTGAGAGAGTTTGAAGTTCGAGGGGAGTAAGTCAAAAATGCTAGTAGTTTAGGGGCAAAAGTGAAGTTTCCCTAAAGTTAAAAGTTTTAAGAACAAAAATATGAGACAAACGCAAATGGTGGAAAAGCTATGTTGTGATCCCACTTTTTCTTTTTGGGCTTAACCTGTCCTTGAATTATTGAAGTTTTAAGAAATGAACGCATCTTCCTTCAACGCTCCATGACCTCTCAATTGATCACTAATACACCTACCAATGGTCAGGTAGTTCTCTCCAGCATTGCTCCGAGTATGATCAAGAGTTTGGGCTCTCTTGCTTACGCTAGATTGAACTAAGATTGTTTTGACGAAAAGTGAATTCACAAAGAGAGAAAATAATAAATAGGAACGAAAAATATTATAATTGTTCCAAATAAACAAATAGACAAATAAGCAGGTGAAAACAACATTGAACATTGGTAATTGGAAACCTTACATGTGCTTTTCTTTCAAGTGAATGCTCAGTACTTGGGAATGTTTTTATTGTTTGGTCCTTGGAGTTTGGTTCAAGTATAATGAAGATATGGCGAATTGACAGGTCTTCTCAGGGATTTTAATAATATTGCGTCCGTTTGCTACCTCAAGTTTAACTAGTTTTCTTGTATTTTTGGTAGATTATTTCTTAG
Source organism: Corylus avellana (assembly GCF_901000735.1). Classification (NCBI taxonomy): domain Eukaryota; kingdom Viridiplantae; phylum Streptophyta; class Magnoliopsida; order Fagales; family Betulaceae; genus Corylus; species Corylus avellana. The sequence continues at coordinate 15,569,102 of NC_081548.1, read as the reverse complement.
GAAATGGCTATTACCATAGTATTAGTTACTGCGGATGGATTCAAGTATCCAAACTTATGACTGTTTCCATGTATGCATGTATGTTCTATTGAGAAATGCTATACATATTTTTAAGTATTTACTTTTTTGTATTTAACTTTCGTCTAATTTTTTTTATTATTATTATTACAAAAATCGGTAATCAAAAGTCAGCACCAATCAAATTATGACATGTATTATCTATAATAAAAAAAATTATAAGTATTGAAAAAAAAAATTGTGAGTGGGGTCAAGCCACCCCTTTGGCCAAATGGAGGCGGGGGTGGTTCGGCCACCACCAGGCTAAAGAGTGCTTGAATCTATATCCAAACATTGATTTTGGAGTAGTTTCGGCCCTCCCTTTCAAATTGTCAAAAGTGCTAAAAAATTAGTGAAGTTTCATTATGCAATAAAGAGCTCAAAGAAAAAAAATAGAGAAGCCGAGATATAACAAAAAAAAAAAAAAAACCCTAGATGGAGTGGTTAAAGCAAATTCATTTCACACAATTCATAAACCAAATTTTAGTAAATACTTATTCCCTCATTTCAGAAAAATTGAAACTTTTATATCTACATGTTGCAATGATCAGATATATCTAGCTTCTTTTTCTAAGGTAATCTTTAGTAGAAAAGCAGAATTGGATCAAGCTTGTTTGTCAAGTAAACCTTTTAAAATGAATTCTTGACAGGTACTAATTGGAAACAGTTACTAACAAATGTCTCTGCTCCTTTTTGTTCCTTTGAGGTTGATCTATGGGGAATCTTGTCAATGATTCCTCTCCTTTTGAGCAAAGGAGTACTGCTCTCTCTTTTGCAGCAATTAGCCTATGATATCAGTAACGACCCACCTCAATAACTTGCTTAAATGACAAACGTGACCAATGTCATAATGGCATAACCCAACAGACTCGATTATTGCAGTGCATATGGGTGGCTCGTCTTTGATCAAGTCTATAACATATGCAGCCATCAACGTAGCTTGTCTACAATTATTGGTGCTGAGCTCTCAATGTGATCGATTCCATGTTCATGACCTGTAAATGACTATCTTCTCTAAATTGTGCAAATTACACTAGGCCACGTTGTTGATGTATTGTGGAGCTTGCACAAATCTCACAGGGAAGGGGTCCCAACTATGTAGAGTCAAAATTATATTTAGGATCTATGAAAAAGGTTGGGTTCTTCAAGTTCATATATATCTTAGTTCCCCTTTGTTTCCTTGTCCAAAGTTTTCTACCAAAATTAATGAGATTTTGCATTTTGTATTCCATTTATTTTTAATGTATGTTTTTTAATGGAAACTTTTACGTTTGTAACTATATATATGGTGTGGGTGTAGGGGTGTCAAGACGGTTACGGTTAGCGGTTATTGGCAATAACCGCTAACCGTAACCGTCTTAGTGGTTAGTAGATTTCACTAACCGCAACCGCTAACCGCTTAACGGTTAACCGCCGGTTAGCGGATAGATAACCGCCCGCTAACTGCTTTTTCAAAATTGGACTTTTTTTGGGCTTTTTTGGCTTTTTTTTTTGGACTTTTTGGACTTTTTTGGGCTTTTTTTTACCCTCTTTTTTTTTTTTTTTTTTTGTATTTTTAGTGTCTTCCTGGGCCCAATTGCTATAAAAAGAACCCATATTGAAAAATCAAAAATATTTGACCCAAAATTTACATTTACTTGTACTTTAAAAAAATTTCCTTAAATATTAAATCATAACCGATTAACTTTTTTTTTTAAAAAAAAAAAAAAAATTCAACACAACATATAAAAAAAAAGTTCAGAATTCAGACAACTGTCACAACATATAATGATAATACATTAATACTTAAATTGTGTTTATAAGTAACACATTGGTCATTGTTTAATCCAATGTCAATTATTTAATTTGATATTATACGAATCATATCATCATTGTACATTAATAATATGATTCACTTGAAGTCTTGAATAAAGTATTTGGATTGTCATTGAATCATATGATTAAGTATTGATATTATACATTTATATTATTCATATGCATATGTAGACTTATATAGACTTATAAGTTTATAATATACATTGGAAATAAGTCTCTAAATATTTAATTATTGTATTAGTATGAATTGGTATACTTATGAGTTATGTCATATTATATATGTGTAATTTGTTATTATATAATCAAATGATTTAATGATCAATTGGTCATGTGATATAATCAGATAAATTATAGTGATAATATATTAATATTCAAATTGTGATTTAATTATTTTTTAAAAAAAATTGTGATTTAATGATCAAGTGATTATGTTATATGTATAAATATTTTTATAATTATAATTATAAAAATATATTATATAAAAAGGCGGTTAGCGGTTAGCGGTTACGGTTAGTAGACTCAATAACCGCT
>NC_081548.1:15479029-15566599 GCF_901000735.1 Corylus avellana | reverse complement strand
CTTTTTTTTTTTTAACGCATTTTTTGGATCCCAACATGAACGACAGGCAGAGGTAGAAGCCCCCGGGTCATCACAGCCAAGTGTACGTACACGTAGGGCTACTCAGTCACAGGTAAAATTCAAGTTTTTTTTTTTTTTATTAAGAAAACTATTATTTACCGATGATTCCATAGCTGCCCCCTAGTATCTAAAAGTTTGCTGAAATTGGTGTTGTAATTTAGTAAATTAGTCTGCGGTTTTTTTTTGCACTTAAAAAACTCATATACTTGTGCTTAATTTGTAATATTCACAATGATTTCCGGTTTTTTTTTTTATATGTTGGTATTTGTCTTAATTATTATTTTTGTTAACGCATTCTTTGGATCCCAACATGAACCACAGGCGGAAGCAGCAGCGGAATCATCACATCATGGTAGTACACGTAGGGCTACACGTGTACTAAGAAGCCGAGGAAGTGGTGCCACGCAATGATCACATTTATCACTTATCAGATCTCTTCATTTTGCCTTTTTCCCGCATACCCATTTCATAATCAAGTGATATGTCGGCTTTTTTTTGTTTTATGTTTGTAATATAAAAAACAATTGGGGGATTCATTTTGGGACTTTATGTGCTTGTTAGCTTCAATGTTGTTCATTAAGCATTAAACGTGTACTGTTAGTTATTGAATTACATTTTGAAATTTCGTCATGGCAATTACCAATTCCAGATTGTATTAGTGGACGGATAAAATTAATTCTGCCTGCAAATTATATTGTAGGGTTCAATATTTCAGACTTAAGAGCAACATACAAATAATCATAAATTGCCGCATACAAATAAAACTAATGCATGGAAATAGTTGTTCCATAAAAGTAATCAGCCAACCTGATACTTACGAACAAGCAGGATTTTTACATAATTGTTACATAGAAGCCATAACCATATATCCACGTGGACAACATAGCTCAGTAAACAATATCCTTGACAACAACAAAATAGATACTCTATTCCACTAATAATAATCTAATTGGCTCATTCCCATGCCTCAATGCCCCATCAACCTTAGACAAATCAACAGTACACAAATCACCAACAAAAAAACTAACAAATATGTTTGGATCTTTAGTTTGCCCCTAAGTAATGACACTTCACATTTCAGGGAATGAACTTGTTTATACAGCGTAGGTAGGACCTCCCTTCCGCGAGCACAGGTTTCTTCGTCATACCATTAGAAAAAACGACATTGGCCAACTTTCTGTAATTACACAAAAAAATCTGATAATTACGAACAAGCACGAAGTAATAACTATTTCTTAAAACCAAATTATCCAAATTCAAATACCTTTTTATGGTCATACATAGCACACCCATAGAATTGCCTCCCAAGATTTTTTATAGTAGTGGATGTTATAATTAGGCTTGTAAGTCCGCACCTACACTGCACCGGTTCTATATCCTCTTTGACCGATGATATTATAGATGCCGACGACATTGACTGTTCATTTTACAGTGAAACCCACAATTATTAGAAGTAATCACAGTTCCCTAATGGGTTTCACTAAATAAAATTCACAAACCTTTTTCATCTTCCCATCGTAGAATTCGCTTTCATTGTCTCCTATCCCGAAATCTTTCTTCCTCCTGTTCATCTTATAATATGAACCTAACAATATATAACTGACATGTGAGAGAATAATCAAGCTCATAAAAGAAAAATAAAATCAAGCTTGCCAAAAAATTATTCTCACTTCAATTTGTAATCTAAACAATACTGGAAAAAAAAAATGTACCATAAACCCTAAACAAAAGATAATCACATTGTTTAAAATGTGATTCCCCTGCAGAAATAGTACTGCTCAATTTGTAATCTAAACAATACTAAGTTGTTAGTGTAGTAGCTAGAGATGGTATATGAGCATAGGCGGCTCCCTACAAACATGCAAATATGCAGTGTAATCAAACATGCAATAAGAAGAAATTAGCCGTAACATCCAACCACGTATATAATACTGCTCAATTGTAGAATGATGAAACTTCCCTAAAAAAATTTACAAAGTCATCAAAACCCAACCAACCACAATCTATCATATCCCAACAATAATACCACTTTTTTCTCCATTGAAAAATACTTTTCTTCCAAATGTTAATACTAATATGATTAACATTTCTTTCAGTAATTGACCTTTCTTCTCATCAACTAAAAAAGGTGGCAACAATATTGGAGGACCTAAAAACAAAGACATGCATAGAAAAGTATGGCATGAACTATTAGGTAAAAAAAAAAAAAAAAAAAATACTGCTCAATTGTAGAATGATGAAACTGGCGTAAACTATGCACAAAGAATTCCTATTTTCATGTCCTCGGCAATCCACCATTTGAGTAGAGAAGCAAAAAAATAAAATAAATAGTTATACAGATGAAAAAATCCCCCTTGACCAACTTGCCAGTGCACACGAAAAAACAACTGTCTCATTCCAGGACCACAACCAAGGTGAACCACACTCACTGCCAATCAACAATAATGTTGGCTCAAAAGTGCAATATTCGACAAATCTCTTGGACAAAAAAAAAGGTTGGGGATGGCGTTTCGACCAAAAGCTTCCAACACAACAAAAAAATTCAAAAAACAACTATTAAAGGCTTCCATTTCAGTCAATCAACAAAACCCACAAAAAAATTCCGGAAAATACCTTCGTCGAAACCATATTTTTTCGATTCAAAATATTGTGATTTGACGGAAACCTAGCCGGAAAAGTGACGCCGGAATGAGTGATTTAACCGGTGGGTATTGTCGCCGGTGGCCTCTGTCGTCGGTGGGTTCTGTCTCCGGTGGTTCTGTCGCCGGCGGGGTTTGCATCGGTGGCGTCTGCGTCGGTGGGTTGCCGCTTGAGGTGTATCGGGTGGTTTGTATTTTGACCGTATGAAACTTGAGAGTTTCAAAGAAGATGCCCTCAATTTTAAGCCAAACTCACCGTTTTGGATGGTCCAAAACTGTGAGTTTTATATCCTACGTGTCCAATGTGAACACGTAGGATACAAAAATTCCACGTAAGTGGACTTAAGTGAAACGGTTCGTTTCATTCAAATAACGGCAGTTAGTAAAAATTAACGGTAGGGAGTTTCTAGTAGTTTCGAGTGACCCAGGGACTAAATTTCCAAAAAAAAATACCCAGGGAGTTTTTAATAAAAGCGCGTTTATCTAAGGATTTTATATATGATTTCCCTAAAAATTACGTGTATTTTAAAAGAATGTATTTTTAAAAAGATTTTACTTTTTGGAGTGTTACACACAATCAAGCAAGTATAAGTAAAAGGAGAAAATTCACTTTATCCCTTGAAATTTTAGGAATTTTTCAATTTGAATTTCAAAGTTTAAAAATTGGTAATGTACCCCTCTAATGTTTCAAAATTTGTTTAGTACCTTCCGTTACTAATTTCCGTTAAATTGGACGAAAATAAAAAAAAATAAAAAAAGGTCTAAGAGTAATTACATAATTTCATAGATTTCCGTCCAATTTGATGGAAATTAGTTACGGAAAGTTTAAATTGAAAATTTTTGAAAAATTAAGAATGTACATTACTAATTTTTAAACTTTAGAATTCAAATTAAAAAATACTTAAAACTTCAAGGAATAAAGTAAATTTTTCCCCATTTATTAAATGAACTAAAACCAAACGGAGCTTATTTAAACTAAAACGGAACCCGTTGGCCAGCTGCTCTGATAGTTTATAACTGTAGATATGGGAGAAGAAAGCCGGGCTGATGATTAATTACGATCAATCAGACTCATTATAATTTATAAACATCCTTTTGTCCTGTTTCATATTTATGTACGTACGTACGCAAGCAGTGATGTCAAGGTTAACTTTGTGTTTTCATGTACTTGGATTTTGTTTTTGTTTTTTACTTACAGTGTCGAAGACAAAAGTTTTGGTGATAGTTACGCGCTTGGTCCCTTCTGAACCTTTACTAGGGGTGGAAATGTACATTTGATCCAAAATGTCATTAACAAATTAATACCTTACTCTTTTTTGTTTGTTTCTAATTAATAACATACTACTTACGAAAAACATATACACACACTAACGACATTTATAAAAACATTCTTATAAAATATCCAAATACAACATTTTTATATATCTTATTGCCAATTAAATTTCTTCTACTTGCAATAATATATATATATATATATATATATATATATATGTGAAAGAAATCATTCCTTCTTTTGTATTTTCAATTATAAATTATGTTGTTATCGTGTATAACAATAATGAATAATACAATTGAAAAGAGAGAAATCAAGAGACAGTCGAGATACGAATTTACGTGGTTCGATTGGCAAGGTGCCTACATTCAAAGAGAGTACGGCTATATTTTACTACTAATGATTCAAAGTTACAACCACTGGTATTCTAATATAATCACTCGCCATGCCTAAGATAATATGAGATACTAGTTCCAACAATAAATTATAAAGAAATTAATCGGCATAGAACCCTTTACTTATTTAAAAGGATTTTCAAGAAATCGGCAGACATGCAATCTATCATGTATAATAAGAAAATTAAAAGGTTTAAAATGTTAAATGATTAAACAATTAGATGTATAGTTTATTATCATGATGTTAAACTTTTGAAACATGCTTACCTAGTCAATCATAGAAAAATTTCAAAAGTAAAAAACAAAAACAAAGAAAAAAGGAATATATATTGAGACATCAATAATCTCTTTGATCCTCAGTCACAGAAAGAGAGATTGAGAGAAGTAAGAGAGCTGCTACTATACGGTTGGGGCAAAAAACATGGGTTTTCTGCCCACCACTCACCACATGACATATCAGCATTTTAAGAAAAATGCAAAAACTTAAAATGGGAACAAAACACCAAAACAAAGAACAAAGGAGGACCATCAGAGGAGGCAGAGGAGGACCATCAGCCCCATCCGGCCACCCTCAGGCCACGGCGTGGCCGCGCCGGCCATCCTAGGCCAAGGGGTAGCCGGCGCGGCCACCCCTAGGCCATCTGGGATGGTCGGCGAGCCACTCCCATGGCTTGGGGGTGGCCGTCGCGCCACCCCTAGGCCAAGGGGTGGCCGCGCGCCACCCCAGACAAATCTGGGGTGGTTACGAGCCACCCCATAGGCCCTGGGGTGGCCAGCGAGCCGCCCCCCTGTGATGTCGGGGGTGGCCGCGAGCCACCCCAGATCTGCTGGGGTGGCCCGGCGGCCACCCTAGATCTTGTTGGGGTGGCCCGCGCCACCCTAGATCTTGCTGGGGTGGCACGCTGGCCACCCCCAGCAACATTTTGGGGTGGCTTTGGGGTGGAGCGGGCCACCCCATGGGCTGGGGTGGCTCGCCAACCACCCCCAAAATGTTTTGGGGTGGCCCGCACCACCCCACGTGGCCGACGAAGAGATAGAGGGAGAGAGGCGGCGGCGGTTCTGGCGGAGGCGGCGGCAGCTCTGGTGGAGGCAGGGTTGGTTGGGGCTGTGAGGGGATAAAAATCAGGTGCATGTGTTCTCATTTTATTTTCTTGCTCCTAGCTGATTTGGCATTCAGCTATTGGAGGGCAAAAAACCCTCCTTGTTTGCCACGACCGAAGTGAAGTTATTCCTGAGAAGTAATGGAGAAGAAACCCCACTTCCTAGTATTTCTTTACCCCGTACAAGGTCACATAAACCCAATGCTCCAATTCTCCAAACGCCTTGCCTCAAAGGGCCTGAGAGTGACAGTAATCACCACCACCTCCATTAGCAAATCCATGCAAACCCTGCAAGAGAGCTCTCTCAACTTTGAGACCATTTCTGACAGGTCTGAAGAAAACCAAAAGTTTGAAAGCATAGACGCACGCGTCGAGGATTTCAACTCAACAGTCTCAGAAAGCTCCAAACACCCACCAAAACTGCTCGTGTATGACTCATGCATGCCATGGGCTCTAAACGTGGCCAGGCAACTTGGTGTAGATGGAGCTCCTTTTTTCACTCAGTGTTGTGCGTTTAACGTAATTTATCATCATGCGCATCAAGGAACTATACAACTACAAGGGCCTTCAGTATCCTTGCGCTCCATGCCATCACTAAGGGTTAATGATATGCCTTCTTTTCTTTATTATTGTTCCAGTATTTTCAGTTTTGTGGAATTTGTTTTTGTTTTTGTTTTTTTTTTTTTGTTTTTTCTAAGAATATAATTTTCTTGCTGAAATTAAGCTTTGTAGTAATTGACAGTTTTGGAAATAACATGGCCGGTGCACTATATTAATGTTCAGTGGATGTGTATCATTATAGATGTCTAATTAGTTGATTGGCAAATTAGAACCAAATTTTCCAACCACAGTCAGGTGTGGGCTCAAACTCCCATTTAATAGGTGAGGCCCAATACGTGGAATATTTAATTTAAATGAGGGGTGATTTGACGAAGTCAATGTTCGATCCCACGACCTTTGGCTCTAATACCATGTTAAATTACCAATTATTCTAAAAGTTTAAGCTGATAGAAAGACGTAAATTTAATCACTTAACCAATACTTTAACACTCTCCAGTGTTAGATTTGTTCTAGAAGGAGCTTCGCATCATTGATCAAGGGGCCACAATGTCCCCATGAACATTCCTCCTTTCTCAATGCTTGAACAACTTCCAGCGAGTCTCCTTCTAAAACGACAATCTTGAACTCCATATTAACACATAGCTTCGCCATCTTCCATGCTACAAGTGCTTCAGCAATAGTTGGATTCATGATGTGCTGCCGAGATGCGAAGAGAGCGCCAATAATCTGAACATCATGATTTAAGGTTCAAACATTAAAATATGCTCGATTATTAAATAGAGTAATGATATAAGAAATACTAGAGTTCTCATTGAGTTATCCCAAATGTGATGTGACTTTTAAAATCACCAATATATCAAAATTTAATAATAATCATCTCAAATTCAATGATAATTTTAAAAGTCATATCACATTTGAGATAACTCAAGGAGGACTTTAATCCTCCGTACTCGTATATTTGAGTCAAAATGTCATGAACAAATTAATAGCTTACTCTTTTTTGTTTGTTTCTAACTCACGACATATTACTCACCAATATATATATATATATATATATATATATATATATATATATATATATATATATATATATATATTTTACTCCTTCAAAGTTCCATCACATTTTCACTTTCTTTTCAAATGTTTAGAAATTGGCAATGTATTCCAACAAAGTTTTTGAAATTCTTAATGTAACCTATCCATTGGTCATTTCCATCTTCTTTGACAAAAAAGGGCTCACATACGCCATATGTGTATTTATCTGTGGAAACTTTCCAAAATTGACAGATGTACACATGATGAACTCTTAAAATGGTGGCCGGACCACCCCATGGGCCTTGGGGTTGGAATAGCCCCTCTTGGTCACCCCTTATGGCCAGGGGCGGTGGCCGACCACCCCTAAATGGCCCATGGGGTGGCCATAGCCATCCCTTTGTTTGTTTGTTTTTTCAAAAAAATTGGGGCATTTAGGTATTTTCAATAATTTTCTGTTAGAGAAGGTGAAAATTATTAATGAAGTGGTTATATTAAAAATTTCATAAACTTGGTTAGGATATATTGTCAATTTTTAAGGTAAAATAAAACTATACTATGTATATATTAATCATCACACACACAACTCTAAAACTTAAAATTTATAGGGTTAGACTTAATTATACTATATATTATTGAGCACCCCACATGTGGTATCTTATTATATACTCTATAATAGGAAAACCGATTACATAAAAGAAGACCCTCCCTATATAATTAAGGAGCCTCACTTGTATATACAAGCTATCCATAGCAGGATAATTCTCTATTTTTCCCCTGTAAAATCTCCTCCTTATTTCTATTTTTCATCAAGTAGCACTTTCATCCATTTCTCACCTAACAAAACACCTACTTGCTACTTCTATATATCTTATTAATTGCCGGCCAGTTTATTCTTTTTGCAAATGTAACCATAGTTGCTTTTGGAGCCTACATCTTCATCATTTCTTCTTTTGTATTAATTGCCTATTTGCAATAAAGTATGAAGAAATCAACAAGCATAAAATTTTTTCAAGAAATCAATAGACACGCAATCCATCATGTATAAATAAATAAATAAAAGTTTTAAAAAGTTAAATGATTAAACAATTAGATGTATAGTTTATTATCATGATGTTAGACTTTTGAAACATGCTTACCTAGTCAATGATGTCTTCATAGAAATTTCAAAAAAGAAAAGAAAGGAAAAAAGAATATATAATGAGACATCGATCTCTTTGATCCTCATCCACAGAAAGAGAGAGAGAAGTAATGGAGAGGAAACCCCACATCCTAGTATTTCCTTACCCCGTACAAGGTCACATAAACCCAATACTCCAATTCTCGAAGCGCCTTGCCTCAAAGGGTATGAGAGTAACAGTAATCACCACCACATGCATTAGCAAATCCATGCAAGAGAGCTCTCTCAACTTCGTGACCATCTCCGACGGCTCCAAGCAAGGCGACAAGGAAACCATGTATGAAGAACTCGAGCGTTTCAAACTATTTGTCTCAGAAAGCTTAGCAGAGCTGATTGAAAGACAAAAAAGCTCCCAACACCCACCAAAACTGCTTGTGTATGACTCAGCCATGCCATGGGCTCTAGACGTAGCAAGGCAACTTGGTGTGGATGGAGCTCCATTTTTCACTCAGTCTTGTGCAGTTAATGTAATTTACCATCATGCACATCAAGGAGTTTTCTTACAGAGGCGTTCTGTATCCTTACCCTCCATGCCATCACTAGGGGTTAATGATGTGCCTTCATTTCTTAATGATACGGGCTCCTCTCCTCTGTTCAAAATTGTATTGAATCAATTCTCAAACTTCCATGAGGCAAATTGGATCTTCTGCAACACATTCGACAAGTTGGAACATGAGGTAGGTATTTATATATACACATATTGATACATACATAGACGGAGCCAGCTTTGAATTTGGGAGGACCCAGAGCCAAAAGAAATTTTGGGAGGAACCAATTGGCAAAAAATACCTTAAATTATTATTTTTTTTTATCTTAATTTTTTTTTTTTTTTTTGCCTTAAATTTTTTTTTTCTTGTAATTTTGGGGGGACCAGGGCCACCGCCGATCCCCCTAAATCCGTCTCTGATACATATGTGCATGTATCAGAGACGGATTTTTTTCAAAATTGAACTGGATGGCAAGCCGATGGCCAGTTAAAACAATTGGACCGACAATTCCATCAATATACTTAGACAAGCGGTTGGAGGATGACAAAGAGTATGGTCTCAACCTCTTCAAGCCTAATGTGAACGCTTGCATGAAGTGGCTAGACACACAAGGAAATTGGGTCTATCATTTATGCATCATTTGGAAGCTTGGCAGCCCTCGGAGAAGAGCAAATGGAGGAGCTAGCATGGGGCCTGAAGAATAGCAATTGCTACTTCTTGTGGGTAGTAAGAGAATCTGAAGAAAAAAAGCTTCCCGATAATTTTCAAGAGGAAATAACAAAAAAGGGGTTGGTTGTGACCTGGTGCCCTCAACTAGACGTATTGGCTCACGAGGCAATTGGTTGCTTCATGACTCATTGTGGGTGGAACTCGGCGCTTGAGGCATTAAGCGTGGGAGTGCCAATGGTTGCGATGCCGCAATGGACGGATCAACCAACTAATGCCAAATTCATCGCTGATGTTTGGAAGGTAGGGATAAGGATTAAATTGAATGAAAAAGGCATTGTGACCAAAGAAGAAATAGAGCTGTGTATAAGGGAAGTAATGGAGAGTGAGAGGGAAAGAGATGAAAGAAAATTCATTGAGATGGAAGGAATTGGCTATAGAAGCTGTAGACGAAGGTGGAAGCTCATATAAAAAAATAGAGTTTGTAGCAAAACTTCAACACTCCTAATGTTAATGCAAGCGATAGCTCTACATTTGAACAATAATCTAGAAAATGTGTTCTTTTACAATTAATATATTTTTTGATGCACACTACTAAAGTCTGATGTTAATGCAATTACAGACTAGCTCTATATGCTTTTTCATTTTAACAGCAATCTAAAATGAAAAAGCATTAAAATGTTAGCGAGCTCTCTTCTCTCTCCTTGTGAGAAATTTTTTTTTTCTCTTTTGAAATCTATCCACCTCCTCAGTGAGGGCCTCCTACCGCCTCTGTGCGGGTTTTTTCGGGGGAGGAGGGAGAGTTTTCTCCTTCCTCCCCTCTTTCCTTCCGCCTAGTGTGGCCGCGCCTCTTCCCCTCTTTGTTACCAGTCTTCTTTTTTGTCTCTCTCTTTGGCCATAGAGTAGCAGCACCACCGTTCGTCCTTCATCCGTAGTCCAACTTCGTCATCTAGCCGTGCTCCACCCCTAGTCGTCGTGCCGTTTATGGTTCTACAGTGGATCTCAGATCCGGATCTCTTCAAGCCCGATCTGTCGTGTTCCGTTCCTTCAAAGCTCCAACGCGCCACTCCACTGTGTTCATCAACTTTCCTGCTTACCAGCACTGTGTTCATCAACCTTCCAATTGGTAAACAAGTTTTATTTGCAAGACTTTACTGATCTTGAAAAATAATAGTTGGAAATAGAACTTCACCATTATGAGTATAATATAGTTCAACATTCAAATTTCCAAGGATTGTTAAATATTTCCGAATTGTGCCAATGATTAGTTAGAACCAGAAAATCGACTATCTACCAACTTGTTTTCCGAGTTGTTGTGTTTCTGCTTACTCTTCCTGTTTCTACCGCAACTATAGAACGAGCATTTTTAGCCATGAATATCATCAAAACTAGGCTTCACAAAAAAATTGAAGATGAGTTTCTGACGGATTCTGTGATGTTGTACATCGAAAAAGAAATTGTTGCAACACTTAGTACAGATTCTATCATAGATGGTTTTCGGGATATGAAAACAAGTCGGGTTCTATTTTGATAGGTATTTAAGCTGAAATTTGAAATGTATTATGAAACAATCATCTATGTATTTTTTTTTTTTTTTAATCTTTTTGTTAAAACTGAATTGAAGTTAATTTTGTTTTTATCTATTTTGAATTTATACCTTGGTCCCTCTCCATCCAAAATCCTGGTTCCGTCCTTGCGCCCTGTCCTCTGTTGAAGCTACTGCTCTTTGGGTTGCTTTACCGTTTTTTCTTCTTCCTTTTTTTTTTTTTTTTTTCATTTTCCTTGTACGTTTATTTTTGTTTGCAGCTCTGTTTGTTTTTTGTTTCTGGTTTGTTTTGTGGGTTGCTGTCTCCCGTTACTAAATGGTAATGTGTCAAATTTGACACGTTACTAACGGGCATTGGAAACACGCGCCAGTCCCTCTTTTTCTCTTTTTCTTTCTTCTTCCCTCTTTTTTCTTTCTTCTTCTCTTTTCCTCCTAGTAGCACTCCGTCGTTTTCTCTCTCACTTACTCTCTCCTCCATCGCCCTGTGTCTTAGTCGTGCTCTCTCCGCCAAAATCACCTCCAGCCGTCACTCCATCTCCCTCCAGCAGTACTTCGGCCGCCATATCCTCTGCATCTCCTTCGATATCCTCTCCTTAGGCATTCATATGCATTAATCTATTGATTATGTTGTTGATTTAATTGATCGAACTTTGTTATATTGATTGATTGTTGAGGAAAATTTATATAAATTATATTGAATATATCTTATGTGTTTTAATGAGATTATCACACAAAAAGGTTTAAGTCATAAACCTTGCAACTTATAAATTATAGTTTGTAATAACTAATGGAATTTTGCATTTCATTTGATAAGACCATAACATATCAATCATGATGATCTATCTCGATCATAGAAATTGAGACTTCTAACTCGTACGTTAGTGCTGTTAGAATTAATGTACTAAACGGACCACGTGAATTGTTATTCGATATATATAACTACTGTAAGTATGAATAAATTGAATTCATGATTAAGCCAAAATTGATTGCCAACATTGAGACAGGGGATTGCGTTTGCTCTTATGCATGCATAGAATTCAAAAGTTTTGAGCCCCTGCCCTTATTTCAATATAATGCATATTTAAGAGATGTGACAATATTGTCTGGTTATTTTTTGTGAATTTATTATTGTCCCAGTATTTTCAGTTTTGTGGATTTTTTTTTTTTTTTTTCTAAGAATATAATTTTCTTGTTGAAATTAAGCTTTGTAGTAATTGACAGTTTTGGAATAACGTACCAGCAGTGGCAGATCTAGGAATTGGAGTTACTAGGGGCACAAAAAAATAATAAAACATAATGATAATTTTTTTCTCTCTTTATGTATTATATTTTTATTATAATATGGTAAATATAATCAAAAAATAAATTATATCATAGTATATGTATCACGAATCAAATCAAACTCATCAAATTAACCAACCAAAAAAAAAAAAAAAAAAACCAAAAATTAAAGTAACTACTAAAAATCTTCATCTAACGACGTCACAAACACATAATAATTTAAACTACTTGCGAAATAAACTAAGCACAATTAAATGACTAGTAGTGTCTAAGAAAAATGAGTACCTTTTAGTGGGCTATTAGCATACAACTATTTCTTTTAAAAAGCCTCAAATCTCAAAGCATAAATCACATTAGAAACTAGAGTCTACATAGAAAGAGACTGGAGTCTAAATTTCACAAAAAAAAAAAAAAAAAAAAAAAAACCACATTTATCTATAAACTATGACTAAAAACGCTATAAAATTCACCCACTATCTCTTTTTTAATAATAAACTATTATCTACTCTCCTCTCCCCTATTAAAATATAACTTTATTCTCTCTCTCCTTAATAAAAAATAGCCTCAGACAAAAAGAAGGCTGGGGGCGCTCTGGTAATACTTAATGAATTTTTTTTAATTTTGTTTTTACCAGGGGCGCCCACCCCTAGGTCGCCCCATGTAAATCCGCTACTATTGGCCAGTGCACTATATTAATGTTCAGTGGATGTGTATCATTACAGATGTTTAATTAGTTCATTGGCAAACCAGAACCAAATTTTCCAACCACAGTCCACAGTAGTTGTTTTTTTGTGTTTTTTTTTTTTTTTGGGGGGGTGCAAATTACACTTTGCTTTCAAACTACAACTCCATTTGCATTCATTCCTCTAATCGTAATAATCTTTGTTCACAAGTTTTTGCGTGTTCAACTTATTTAATAATCGAGCATAATTTAGTGTTTAAACCTTGACTCACTTATTAAATGAACTAAAATTAAACCGAGCTTATTTAAGCTGAACCGGAAACCCGAACCGTTGGCCAGCTGCTCTGTTAGTCTCCAAATGTACATTTGCATCCCTGGTAAAGGTGGAGGAGGGACCAAGCGTGTAACTATCACCAAAACTTTTGTCTTTGACATTATAATTAAAAACAAAAACAAAATAAAAGTACATGAAAACACAAAACCTCCTTGACATCACCGCTTACCTAAACACTATGAAACAGGACAAAAGCATGATTATATTGAGTCTGATTCATTTTCATGACCCCAGTCGTCTCCCATAACTAGAGTTGTAAACTAACAGAGCAGCTGGCCAACGGTTCAGTCAGTTTAAATAAGCTCAGTTTGATTTTAGCTCATTTAATAAGTGAGTCAACGTTCAAAAATTAAATTATGCTCGATTATTAAATAGAGTAAAGATATAAGGAGGATTAGAGGTAGCTCAATCGGCTGGGACCACGCTTAATGAAGCGGAGGTCCCTAGTTCGAATCCCCCTCCCCCCTCCTTGTGCGGACATGTCAAAAAAAAAAAAAAAAAAAAGGAGGACTAGAGTTCTCATTGAGTTATCCGAAATGTGACGTGGCTTTTAAAATCACTAATATATCAAAATTTAATAATGATCATCTCAAATTCAATGGTAATTTTAAAAGTCACATCACGCTTAAGATGACTCAAGAAGGACTCTCTAGTCCTCCTTATATCATTACTCATATATTTGAGTCAAAATGTCATTAACAAATTAATACCTTACTCTTTTTTGTTTGTTTCCAACCCACGACATATTACCTACCAAAAAAACAAAACAGAGAAAAAGATATTTTACGCCTTCAAAGTTTCATCATATTTTCACTGTCATTTCAAATGGTTAAAAATTGGCAATGTATTCCAACAAAGTTTTTGAAATTCTTAATGTAACCTATCTATCGGTCATTTCCATCTTCTTTGACAAAAAAGGGCTCACATACGCCACATGTGTATTTAGCTGTGGAAACTTTCCAAAATTGCCACATATACATGCGATGAACTCATAAAATGGTGGCCGGACCACCCCATGGGCCGTGGGGTTGGCATAGCCACTCCTGGCCACCCCTTATGGCCAAGGGTGGTGGTTGACCACCCCTAAATGGCCCATGGGGTGGCCATAGCCATCCCTTTGTTTGTGCTTCTTTTTTTTTTCTTTTTTTTTTTCAAAAAAATTGGGGCATTTAGGTATTTTCAATAATTTTTTGTTAGAGAAAGTGAAAATTATTAATGGAGTGATTATATTGAAAATTTAATAAACTTGGTTAGGATATATTGTCAATTTATAAACATTGAAGGTAAAATAAAACTATACTATATATATATTAACCATCACACACACAACTCTAAAACTTAAAATTTATAGGGTTAGACTTAATTATACTATATATTATTGAGCATCCCACATGTGGTATCTTATTATATACTCTATAATAGGAAAACCGATTACATAAAAGAAGACCCTTCCTATATAATTGAGGAGTCTCAATTGTATATACAAGGTATCCATAGCAGGATAATTCTCTATTTTTCCCCTGTAAAATCTCCTCCTTATTTTTATTTTTTTATCAAGTAGCACTTTCATCCATTTGTCACCTAACAAAACACCTACTTGCTACTTCTATATATCTTATTAATTGCCAGTTTATTTTACTTGCAAATGTAACCATAGTTGCTTTTGGAGCCTACATCTTCATCATTTCTTGTTTTGTATTAATTGGCTATTTGCAATAAAGTATGAAGAAATCAACAAGCATAAAATTTTTTCAAGAAATCAATAGACATGCAATCCATCATGTATAAATAAATAAATAAAGTTTTAAAAAGTTAAATGATTAAACAATTAGATGTATAGTTTATTATCATGATGTTAAACTTTCGAAACATGCTTACCTAGTCAATGATGTCTTTGTTAAGAATTAGAAAGATAGATGTACAAGCAATAGTCTTATCTGTTACTGATTTTCATCCTATAAGCTTATGCAATGTGATATATAAGCTTATATCCAAGGTGCTTGCAAACCGATTGAAGGAAGTGTTGCCTACCTTTATCTCCCAAAACCAAAGTGTGTTTCTTCCAGGAAGACTAATCACTGATAACATATTGGCTGCTTACAAGACTTTGCACACTATGCATTCAAGGATGTGGGGTAAGGAAGGTTTTATGGCGGTAAAGCTCGATATGAGCATGGCTTATGATCGGGTGTAGTGGAGATTCTTGGAGGCGGTTATGAAGAAAATGGGGTTTGATGACAGATGGGTTTGACTTATTATGATGTGTATCACCTCAGTTAATTACATCATCCCCTCTAGAGGAATCATGGAAGGGGATCCAATTTCACCATACTTGTTCCTCATTTGTGCCGAGGCCCTCAGTGCTCTATTGGTGAAGGCAGAAAGTAAGGGTACTTTAACGGAAGTCCCAACTTCTAAGAAAGGTCCTAGAATTAATCATTTGTTTTTCGCTGATGATAGCCTACTCTTTTGCAAAGCTAATTCTCAGCATTGGAAAGGAATGTCTAAGATTTTGCTGATTTATGAAGATGCTTCGGGCCAAAAACTGAACAAGGAGAAAACTTCAATATTTTTTAAGTTATATAGATTATGTCTCAGGTGTTTTAATGAGATTATCACATAAAAGTCTAAATCATAAACCATGTAACTTATAAATTATTGTTTGTAGTTGGTAATAGAATTGAACATTCCATTATTGATAAAACTATAACATATCAATCATAATTCATGATGAGTTATATATTTAATTTGATTTTAGAAGTGGAAACTTCTGATGTATATATATTGGTACGATTACAATGCATGTATTGAACAAATCTGTGTGAATCATTGAATTGTTGTTCTACATAACTACGGTCAATATGAATAACTTGAATTTATGACTGAGCCAAAAGCAAACAGTCACTCATAGAATTCAAATATTTGGAGCCCTTATCTCATTATAACGTCTATTTAAGAGACGTGACAATATCTAGTTCTTTTTTTTGTGGATTTTTCATTGTCTCAGTATTTTCAGTTTTGTATAATGTTTTTTCCCCCTCTCTTTTAACTATGTTGAGGCCTTTAATTAGGATTTTTAGAGGTGGGTATGATCTTGTTGTAGATTCTTAGAATATAATTTTCTTTCTGATCAGCTTTTAGTAATTGACAGTTTTGGAATAATTAACATGGCCCGTGCACTATATTAATATTCAGTGGATGTGTATGAGTTGATTTCCACTATAATCGTAATTAATATGCTTTGTTCAAGGGTCAAAATCAAGCCGAGCTGAGCTTTTGCGAGTTTGACTCATTTAATAATCAATCTAATTTAGTATTTGAACTTCACTCATTTATTAGGGGAAAATTCACTTTACCTCCCTGAAGTTTCAGGAGTTTTTCAATTTGAACCTCAAAGTTTAAAAATTGGCAATGTACCCCCCTAATGTTTTAAAAATTTTCAATTTAAATCTTCCGTTACTAATTTCCATTAAATTGGACAGAAATTTTTTAAAAAAAAGTCTGAGGGTAATTACGTAATTTCATAGATTTCAGTCTAATTTAACGAAAATTAGTAACGGAAGGTTTAAATTGAAAATTTTTGAAACATTAGAGAGGTACATTGCCAATTTTTAAACTTTGAGATTCAAATTGAAAAACACCTGAAACTTCAGGGTAAAGTGGATTTTTCCCTTTGCATAGTAAAATTAGGGCAAATGCTCAATCTATCATTTCATACATTTAATAACTATCCATGACATTTATATGTTTGGTGACATTTCATACCATGCATTTGCATACGTATTTTCTATATATACTACTATAATCAAATTCACCACGGAACATTTCTCCATTAGAGTATGAACATAGTAATTATATTGATAAAAATATACCATGAAAGGGAAAAAATCCACTTTACCACCCTGAAGTTTCAGGTATTTTTTAATTTGAACCCCAAAGTTTAAAAATTGGCGATGTACCCCCCTAATGTTTCAAAAAATTTCAATTTAAACCTTCCGTTACTAATTTCCATCAAATTGGACGAAAATCTATGAAATTATGTAATTGCCCTCAGGCTTTTTTCTTCTTCTTTTTTTTTTTTTTTTTTTTTTTTTTTTAATTTATGTCCAATTTAACGGAAACCTCAATTGCCGTATAGAGTGTCCTTCGCAGCTTAGCCATCAAGAAAATCGCTAGGTAGCAAATTCTCGGGCCGAAAAACACTAAAATATACTATATTTGAAACATTTCGCTTTGTCGTCTGCAATTTATCCTCTTGTTGGTTTGGATTTTTTCACTAAACCTTGAATACTTATTTTTGGCTAATCATTACTTAATTTCCAATGAACCCTACTTGGTTATGAAAAGAAAACCTTCTACTCTATTCTTTAGCATCAAAGTTCCAAAAGCCTCTTTTTTATTTATTTTTTATTTATATATTTTTTTTTGGGTTCGATTGACTGAACATCAATTGAGGTGTTGTTGTGCAAATTTATTTAACTCACAAGTGCGCAAATCAATTGTAATTAATGGATTGCAAGTGCGAAGTCGAACCCACGAGGAATTGTATTCTTGAAAGCAATTTAAAATCTAAATTAATTAAACCCTAATCTAGTTCCAAATTTTTGAGAGAATTTTGTTTGAATGAAAAGGCAAAAGCATGAGCAATTTAAAGTGATTGAAATCTTATGACGAAGCACTAAGGTTTCGGAATCCGCACTCACAAATTCAAAACAACATAATTTCATGATCTATAATATTCCCCAAAGTTCTCACATATAAATCTTAAGTTTGTTTTACTATTACTTCAAAGAATTAATCAAAAGATCCCATGTATGCATTCATAACCCAAATCACAAAAGAAATCCAATATTCGATCAAATCATTAACTATATCCGTAAATCACAAGAAAATATCCAATTTTTATCAAACATCAATTATATCCAGAGAATAAATCACAAGAGAAATCCAATTTTTAACAAAGAAAACCAAACAATCAATTGTATTGAATAATCTTAAATCATCAAGTGTATCCTTGAATCACAAAAGATATCCAAGAATTATTCAATCCAATTGATTAGAAGTAAAACAATATAGCAATTAAACCATTAAATTGAGAAATATTACATACCTGAAACAAGGTTGCTAATCATAGGTGAGGCTTCATCTTCAATCTTAGTTGAAGGTTTAGCCTCTCATGTTATTGAAAGACAAAACAAGATTGATTGAATTCATAATGTAAAATTGAGTACTTACAAATAAGAATCACAAAGTTGAGATCCAAAAGCTAGGAAAACCTTAAACTTTCTTCTTTCTCCTCTGCAATCTTGAAATTTGTAGCCTCCCTAAACTAATCTGATAATTCTCTATTTATAGGCCTAAAACTAGGGTTTACAATTTGAAATAGACTTAAATTTGCTGTCAGATAGGACAGTGCCCTGGATCGCACACCTTCTGTGCTCGAGGGTACTTGGGCTTGTAGGTTTCCCTTGCCACGCATGCGTATGCGCGCGCTGAGCTTTCAAGTGGGCATGTTTGCGCTCGATCTTAAGGCGCCGGCTCGAGCGCATGTGTGCTCGAGCATAGTGGTCTGCGCTCGATCTTGTTTACAGACTTGCAAATTCCTTCCAAATGCAACTTTCACATAAAATCCGTAACTTTCCTTCAGCAACCTATAAAATACTAAAAACACATAACTAACCCAGAACATCAGATAATAACATAGCCAAAGGATTAACACAAGTAAATTAAGGAGTCCAAATATGCAATATTTGGAACACATCAGGTGTCAATAATGTTAAGAAAGGTAAGGAGATTCTTAAATATGGTAAGAAAATATTTTGGATTTTAACACTTTTATTCATTCTCCACCTATGATCCATAGGCAACCATTGCTTATGCCTCATATAACAATATTTTTTGCTGTGTGTTAACCATGTAGACCATGTTGAATGCATACAGTAAGGACACATTTTTTTTCCCTTGTACTCCTTCCGGACAAATTTGCGTATGCGAAGAAGACATTTATTGTCCACATCAATGCTGCTCGCAGGACAAAAGATTTTTTCATTGAGACATCAAATGTGTGTACCCCTACATTCCATAACTCCTATAATTCTGATATTAGGGGTTGTAGGTAGACATCTACATTCATTCTAGGTGAACTTGGGCCTGGGATAATCAGGTATAAAATGAAATACAATTGTTTCATGCACAACCAAGGAGGCAAGTTGTACGGAACCAGCATTACAGGCCAATTACTGTGGGATGTGCTCATGTTTGTAAAAATGATTAAATCCATCCGAGGCTAGACCAAGCCTTACATTATGTGAGTCCGATGAAAATCCCAGATGTCTATTATCGAATGACTTCCATGCTTCATCATCAGCTGGATGCCTCAATACTCCGTCCTTTGTGCGCCCATTTGCATGCCACCTCATATGGGGCACTATATGTTGTGACATAAATAGCCATTGCAATCGTAGTATAAGTGAAAACTAACGCACCACCTTCATGAGACATTTTTTAGATGATTGGGATTGTCCATCCTCATCCATAATTTCATCATTCCACTTAGATTTTCAACAAATAGTACATGAATCTAACTGCGCATTGCCCTTTCAGAATAACATACAGTCATTTCAACAAGCCAGAATCTTCTCATATCCAAGCCCCATGTACCTTAGAAACCTTTTGGCCTCATATGTATTATTTGGCAAAGCTTCATCATCCGTCTGTAGCAACTGATTAATGAAATCAAGCAAAGATGAGAATATCGTGTTACTAAGTCTACCCACACACTTTAAATTGTATAGATGTACAATAGCACTCAGTTTGCTATGTTTGGTTTTATCATGAAGTGGCTTCTCTGCTTTTTTATCAAGTTGTAGTATTTTCGCGCACTCTCCTCATCAACTTCTTCATGCACTACTTCATCCGCCTGAAATTCAATTTTGCGGCTCACAGTTGTCTTCCTTGGCCTTATGCATGCTGAATACATCACGCAACATGGCATGCATATTTATGGACTGGTCTGTGATTGGACCCGTATTTGCGGCCAGATGAGTCGAATTTGTGCCTTCAGTAGGGCCCCCAAATTTTTCTCCATGCCATAGCCAATCTGTGTAAGTGGTCAAAATTCCGGCTCCCCTTGTCAAGTGGTCATATACATCACATGGCCTTAGTCGCTTGTTCAAGCGACATTTTTACAAGGGCACACAATGATGTTGTGCCAAATAATACCTAAATTAATAGATAATATTTAGTACGTTTTAACTCGCAAGTACACAAGATCAAACAATAGTATAGTGTAGCAAGTACGAGGTCGATCCTACGGAGATTGTTGATTTTATTTAGAATTAATTAAAAATATCAACTTGTCATTGAATTGATATTGTGAAAAAGGAAATAAAAAGATAAATGAAAAAGGGAAAGGCAGGGCTTTGATATCCACCACTAATTATATTTAGATAATATGTCAATATGCCAATGTTTTGATCATGTTATGTATATCTAATGTTTGTCAACTTAAGGGCATAGGTGTATACTCCTTAAGCTATTGAATTCCCTAAGCAACGAGTTAGGCATGGGTGTATACTTTAACTCTTTTCTTTACTAAAGGATTTAGCATGGGTGTATACTAAGTTGTTATTTAGGAAAGCATATATTCTGTGGAAATCGACAAACACATGAGGCCTAGGGCATGGGTGTATACTCCCGGTTCCCCATGTTGATTAACCCAAGAACCCGGTGTGGATTACTTTTGTTACTTATGTTAAACCCAGGACTCGGTCATCCAAATTAATTTAACTAACTAGTTCGTACCACATACATATAATGGTCAGTCACATATATATGAGTAATTCATGAAAACAGGAATTAATGAAGTTAAATATCGCAACATGATCATCACAAATGCGCCAATATTGAAATATTAAATAAGCATAATTATGGTTTCAATCTAGCCCTCCTAAATAAATTAGTTACACATAATGAAAATAAAAAGAAAAGGGAAAGAAAGAACCGAAATATAGGCTTGGTCTAAATCTAAACCTATAAGTTTTGTCTACATTTAAACCTATAAATTTTGCCCCGTATTTAAACCTATAATTTTTGTCTAAATTTAAACCTAGAAATTTTGTCTAAATTTAAACCAATAAATTTTGTCTAAATTTAAATGTATTTGTTAGGGGGACCTAAAATCTAAAAAATCTAGATTTTTTTTTTCTAATTTAAATTGAAAAAGCCTAAAACAAATTATAATCCAACAATTAATTTATAAAATACTTCTAGAAATCTAAACTCTAATTAAACACAAAAGATATTTAAATCTAAAATCTAATTACCAATTCTAAAATTTAAAAAATGAAAACAAAATTAAGAGTTACGTGTTATTGCATGCACCTGTACGTTGGTTGGAGAGGTCGAAATTGCTGGAGGATTGATTGCCTGCGTCGGAGAGAGAGAGACGGCCGGAGGAGTGAGAGAGCAAACTAAACTAGTGAGAGATCAGCTGAGAGTAGAGAGTGAGAGAACAAAGTGAAAAATGCTATACCGATTCCAAAAACTTGTTTATCACAATTTATGCGGAATTAATACTATGAACTAATAAACAATTCAATCACCCAAAATATATAAAGCAATAAAGAGGCAGACATAGATATTTTGGTTACGAAGAGGAAACCTTTTAGAAACCGATCTAAAAGTAAAACCTCTCCTGGGTAGCCAAACCCAGGAAATCACTATCAAAAGATTATACAGAGATTACAGACACTAGGAACAGTTACAACCCTTTGCAAGACCTTGGCTCTGTAAGATCGATAAGCCTACAACTCGTCTCCTTGCTCACAATCTTCTTCAAGATGATTCTCATTTACCGGACATTTCCGATAGACTTCTCAACCGTAGATTTATCAAAAGAATAACTAAAACTCTAATAGATTCAATTTAATACTCACCACATATGATCTCTCTTAGCACAGCTTTCGGCGAACTCTCTAGGGGTGAAAATTCACACCTCTCTCTTCTATAATGATGTATATATATCAGTACATCAAACCCTAGACTTGGGCCCACTAAAAACACATTTTTGGGCATAATAGGTACGCGGTGTCCAAACAGGTTAATGGGCTGTCCAAATACGGCCTTGCAGAGTAAAAATGGAGTTTTTGAAAATGCGGTCCAGACCCGGGGAAGGATTGTCCGGACCGGGCATGTAGTGGGTGAAATAGCATTCTGGAAATGTTGTCCAGCCTTGATTAACAGCTCCGATCGATAGGCGTTTGTGGTCTGATTGAGCTGAAACTTTGCAGGAACATTCATGACACATGAATCTACAATATGGTCGGTGGAGATTTGATTCTGAGCATTTTATATCCGTGTTTGAGCCATAAACAGTAGTTTCTGCGTTTTGGAACTGAATTAAGCCAACACAAGAACTAACAAACTCCCCCTTTGGCAATTCAGTGACAAAACCAAAATGCCGAGCCAATCCCAACATCTCTCCATATTTACTCCCCCTTTTTGTCACAAAATGACAAAGGGTCTTCATATTTCCTGAAACACTTCACAAAATACATCAAGGCATATGTGGAACAGGAATACATAAATAAAAGTCATGATCACAAAAAAAAAAAAAAAAAAGGACGTAGAATGGAAGATTATGAACACACATCACCATAAACTCCCCCGTCAACATATGATTCAATAATCAACAAGAAGCTAAAAAAGCAAAACATGTTTCTCCCCCTCAAAAGTCAAATGAACACACATGATACACACATCAACAACTCATGTATTTCAACAATGAATATCACAAACATGCTCAAAATATGCAAAATATACATGAGACTAGAAATGGCAAGGAACTCATATTGTTTAACCCAATCAAAGAAAAATGTTCCATTCAACCCATGCTTGTGTGGTGTGTATGTAAGCCATCCAAAGAGAAAAAATTTTCAACTTACAAAATGAGGAAAAAGTTTCATCACCATGAGGTTTTGATAAGTATATCAAATCAAAAGTCAAACCTTATCATACTAGGGCCTAGCCACTCTCATCCTATACATTTCTCTTTGGAAAACATTTTGCACAAGTTTGACATAGTGAAATAAATTCCTTTTGGAATATGATCTTTTGATTTTATTTGATTCACTATTTTGTTTATTTTTTTCTTTGAGAAAGTGTCCTTAAACATTTGGTGCTTATCATAAAAAAGAAAGCAGGAATTTTTAAGCCCTAGGTTCAACTAGCATATGGTCAATTTGAAAAATATGACTAGTCAAAATCCTCATATGGTTACCTAACAGTCCTCACAAATAAAGTGAAACAAAACTTCAATTTAAGCTTAAATGTGCACAAGAGATAAAGCATAGGTAAAATGTATCACATAAGCTCAGCCTTTAGGTAACCACAAAAACAAGTCCATTGACACAAATTCTCATCTCATGCATATTAAGAACATTCTAAGACACAAGGAATTAAATCCATGAAAGAAACATGAGAAATTAATGGACTATCTAGGTGCATAAGACAAAAGAAAGAAAAGAAAACAATCAAAGTAACATATTTTTGTCTTTTTGAAAATTTTCACAAAAGAAATGCACACAAATGATAACAAATGCAATACAAACAAAAATGCTATGCATGAATAAAAAACAACATGCTTAAATTGAGATTACAACAGGCAATACATGAATGTCCTTTAGCATTAAACTTTCATCACATCTTATAGGTTCCATTACAAAATAATGATTTGGTTTAATAACTACTTCTAGGTCTTCACAAGACATTACACATTCATGAACATTTGATTAGCAAGTAGACAAAAATCTTGGTGGTCCGCACACAACATCTCATCTATAAGCATTTCAAAGATCATGATATATGAATTTCTTGAAATGTCCTTTATGAATATGCCTTAAAACAAGAATCTTAAAACAACCATCTATACACTTTTCATACAAAAAGTGTAACAACAAAAACAATGCAATGCATAAACAAGAAAGCAAAAACAAAAAAAATGCAAAGCAAAGAAAAATAACACACTCTAGGGTATTCAAAAATAAGCAAAACAATCAATCCTATGTATGTTATTGACTCACCTAACTTTAGGTGAGATCACTACCACTCCCCCTCAATGGGTGAATGGTATAATCCTTCCTAACCCAAACCTTCTTGAAAGAAGGTGTAGAGACGTGAACATTTTCAATCTTGTCTAATCTAGACAAAACTCCCATCATCATTGTGCATAACCCCAAAGGTTCTTTCCTAGAAACATAATTTTTATTTTTATGTATATGAGGTTTCAATTTAAAACAGTTGGGTCGAATGTGACCAAATTTTCCACAATGATGACAAGTAGGGATAAACCTTTTAGGAGGTAGATTCTTAGGAGGATGGATGACTCTATACTTGGGGTAAGATACACAAGGTTCAATATGAATTTTCTTAATTTTCTTACCCTGTGAGGTCGAGGCAGCTGCTGTTTTTCTTTTAACCAAAGAGTCTTCTACTTTTTCTGATTTAACAAATATTATCTCGGAAGTAGAATCATTGTTAGAAGACAAAGCAACATGACAATCAAAACTTATCAGATTTATCACAATCAGAATTCTGAGTATGTAACATATTCTCGAGGGAATTGCTAGAGAATTTTTCCAATTGAGTTTCTGATTCTTTTAATTTACTCTCTAACAAATCAACTTTAAAACCTAAAATAAGATTTTCAGATTTTAAAGAATCAATTAAACCATGTGATTCAGACAATTTAGTAACAATAGATTCTTTCACATGTTTAAGATCTTGAAAATCCTCCAAACAATGTGTATTGATGTCTCAAAAGAGTGAATTTTTCCAACAAATTGTTGAAGGAGTTTATAAGATCATATTCCCCTTGAGAAGTATTCATAGCAAACATGAGTCAATAGATCTCACTCAGAAATTTAATCCAAATAGAGAGAACCCACTTTGATACCAATAGAAAAACGCTATACCGACTCCAAAAACTTGTTTATCACAATTTATGCGGAATTAATACTATGAAGCAATAAACAATTTGAAAAACTCTAAACAGATAAATATCACAATTTTATGCAGAATTAACAGATATTTATCAAAACAAATATTCACCAAAATATGAACAATCACACACAAAGATTTTGGTGACGAAGAGGAAACCTTTTAGAAAGCGTTCTAAAAGTTAAACCTCTCCGAGGCAGCCAAACCCAGGAAATCACTATCAAAAGATTATCCAGAGATTACAGACACTAGGAACACTTACAACCCTTTGCAAGACCTTGACTCTATAAGCTCGACAAGCCTCCAACTTGTCTCCTCGCTCACAATCTTCTTCAACGTGATTCTCCTTTATCGGACCCTTCCGATAGATTTCAATTAAACACACAATCAATACTAACAAAAATCCTCTAAGAGGAATCAATTTGGCTCACAACAAAATAATCACTCAAGCACAGCCTCACACAAACTCTCTGGGGGTGAAAATTCGTACCTCTATCTTCTATAATGATGTATATATACCCCCAACAAAACCCTAGACCTAACCCACTTAAAATCATGTTTTTTAGCCTAAAACTTATGGGGTGTCCGGATAGGTTAATGGGCTGTCCAGACAGGGCTTTACGGAGCAGAAATTTAGTTTCTGGAAATGAGGTCCGGACCTGGGGAATTGCGGTCCGGACCTGGCCTGTCCAGTCTTGATCAACAGCACCGATCGATGGGCGTTTGTGGTCCGATTGAGCTGAAATTTTGCAGGGACGTTCATAACACATGAATCTACATTATGAACGGTGGAGATTGGATTCTGAGCATTCTATATCAGTGTTTGAGCCCGTAAACAGTAGCATCTGCATTTTGGAACTGAATTAAGCCAACACAAGAACTAACAAACTCCCCTTTTGGCAATTCAGTGACAAAACCAAAATGTCGAGCCAATCCCATCATCTCCCCATATTTACTCCCCCTTTTTGTCACAGAATGACAAAAGATCTTCATGTTTCCTGAAACACTTCACAAAATACATCAAGGCATATGTGGAACAAGAAGACATAAATAAAACTCATGATAAAAAAAAAAAAAATGACGTAGAATGCGTGATCATAAAGAAACATCAGCAAAACTCCCCCTCAATGTATGACTCAATGAACAACAAGAAACTGGAAATGCAAAGCATGTTTCTCCCCCTCAAAAGTTAAATGAACACACATGATAACACATCAATGACTCATGTATTGCACAATGAATATCCAAACATGCTCCAAATATGCAAAATATACATGAGACTAAAAATGGCAAGAAACTCATATTGCTTAACCCAAGCAAAGAAAAATGTTCCATTCATCCCATGCTTGTGTGGTGTGTGTGTAAGCCATCCAAAGAGAAAAATTTTTAACTTACAAAATGAGGGGAAAGTTTCACCACCATGAGGTTTTGACAAGTATATCAAATCAAAAGTCAAACCTTATCATACTAGGGCCTAGCCACTCTCATCCTATACATTTCTCTTTGTAAAATATTTTGCACAAGTTTGACACAGTGAAATAAATTCCTTTTGGAATATGATCTTTTGATTTTATTTGTTTCACTATTTTGTTTATTTTTCTCTCTGAGAAAGTGTCCTTAAACTTTTGGTGCTTATCATAAAAGAGAAAGAAGGAATTTTTAAGCCCTAGGTTCAACTAACATATGGTCAATTTGAAAAATATGACTAGTCAAAAACCTCATATGGTTACCTAACAGACCTCACAAATAAAGTGAAACAAAACCTCAATTTAAGCTTAACTATGCACAAGAAATAAAGCATAGGCAAAAAGTACCACATAAGCTCAGGCTTTAGGTAACTACAAAAACAAGTCCATTGCCACAAATTTTCATCTCATGCATGTTAAGAAGATTCCAAGACGCAAGGAATTAAATTCATAAAAAGCAACATGAGAAATTAATGAACTATCTAGATGACAAAATAAAGAAAAGAAAAAAGAAAAAAAAACAACCAAAGTAAAATATTTTTGTCTTTTTTTTATTTTTCATAAAAGAAATGCACACAAACAAAATCAATTTCAAAACAAAATAAAACAAAAATGCAATGAAAAACGAAAAACAACATGCTCTAGGATATGCAAAGATATGCAAGAAAATCAATCCTAGGCATGTGGGTGACTCACCTAACATAAGGTGAGATCATCACCACTCCCCCTCAAGGGGTGAATGGTAGCATCCTTCCCAACCCAAACTTGAGAAATCTTAGGTCTAGACTTATGACTTTGCTCAAACTTATCTAGCCTAGATAGCACTTCTCTCATCATTATGACCAAACCCTCACTTTCTTTTCTAGAATAGGAATTTTCATTTATATGCACATGAGGTTTCAAATTAAAACAGTGAGGTTGAATGTGACCCACTTTGCCACAGTGATGACATGTAGGGACAAACCTTTGTGAAGGTAATTTCCTAGGAGGATGCACGACTCTAGGTGTAGGGCAAGATGCATGAGGCTCAATGTAGATTTTCTTACCTTTATTACCTTGAGGAGTCGGAGCAACTACTTGCTTTTCTTCACTTGAAGATTCTTCTACTTTCACTGGTTTAACAAAAACAGTCTTTGAAGTAGAAGCACGGTTAGAAGACAAAGAAGCAGTTTTATCAAATCCTAAGCCAGATCTGTCGCTAGATTGCTTTTGAATATGCAACATTTTATCAAGCTTTTCACTAGAGAATTTACTCAAGTGATTTCTAGATGCAATCAGATCATTTTGAAGGGATTTATTTTTAGCAATTAACACATGATTTTCAGATTTGAGAGTATTGCAAACAACATGTGAATCACTTAAAGATTTCAACAATTATCCATTTCAAGCTCAAGATTCTTAAAATCCTTAACAATTTTCAAGTTAATATTTCTAAGCATAGAAAACCTTTCCATTAAATGGTTAAAGGAGTTTTGAAGATCATTAACCTTATTTGATTCGTTATCAGGGGTAGACTGAACATCTGATTGATTAGAATCATCAGAATCATAGGATGCAACAAAAGCCATATAATTAGGAGTTTCTTCCTCATCAGTGTCACTCAATGTAATATTGAAGGCTTTTTGACCTTTTGGCTTATTACTCTTGCGGTTAGCACAATCCTTTCGCACATGACCATAGCCAGAACACTCATAACGTTTTGGACCACGTGGGTCTCTTTCATTTCTACCCTGAGTACTCTCTTTTTGTTTTCCAAATTTCTTGGAAATTCTATGTTCATTCCTAAAATACCTTCTAGCTATCAATGCAAGTTCCTCATCATCTGGTGAATCCTCATCAGATAACTCATCAGAGTTCTTCCTAAGAGTTCTAAGGGCAATATCCTTATTTTTCCTAGGTTAAGGCAAGGAAAACTCATAAGTTTGAAGAGCACCAACTAACTCTTCTATCCTCATGGTATTAAGATCAGTGCATGACTCAATAACAGTTACCTTCATTCTGAATCTTTCAGGGAGTGATCTCATAACTTTTCTAATAAGCTTAGTGTCAGAAACTTTCTTTCCTAGATTTATTATGGAATTTCTAATTTCACTAAGTTTACCAAAAAATTCATTGAATGTCTCATCCTCTAACATTTTAATATCCTCAAACTGAGAAACTAACATTTGAAGTTTTGATCATACGTAGTTTCTAGGATCTCTCATTCATCCTTGACACTATCACAATTTGAAATTTTGGAGAACTCAGTTTGTGAAATTGCCAAGCATAGAGCATTCATAGCTTTGTCATTTGCCATACGAGTTTGTTTTTCAACATTAGACCATTCAGCTGTTGGCTTATCTGGAGCTTTAAATCCAGATTCAATGACATGCCAAACGTCTATAGATTTTAAGAAAAATCTCATACAGGATTTCCAATAGCCATAATTTGATCCATCAAAATTAGGCACAGTGTTAAGGGTTTGAGACATCTTAAACAAGAAACAAAGATCACACTCAGGAATTTAATCCTTTACGGAGTGAACCCGCTCTGATACCAATTGAAAAACTCTAAACAGATAAATATCACAATTTTATGCAGAATTAACAGATATTTATCAAAACAAACATTCACCAAAATATGCACAATCACACACAAAGATTTTGGTGACGAAGAGGAAACCTTTTAGAAAACGTTCTAAAAGTAAAACCTCTCCGGGTCAGCCAAACCCAGGAAATTACTATCAAAAGATTATCCAGAGATTACAGACACTAGGAACACTTGCAACCCTTTGCAAGACCTTGACTCTGTAAGATCGACAAGCCTCCAACTTGTCTCCTCGCTCACAATCTTCTTCAACATGATTCTCCTTTATCGGACCCTTCCGATAGACTTCAATTAAGCACACAATCAATACTAACAAAAATCCTCTAAGCGGAATCAATTTGGCTCACAACAAAATAATCACTCAAGCACAGCCTCACACAAACTCTCTGTGGGTGAAAATTTGTACCTCTATATACCCCCAACAAAACCCTAGACCTAACCCACTTAAAATCATGTTTTTTAGCCTAAAACATACGGGGTGTCCAGACAGGTTAATGGGCTGTCCGGACAGGGCTTTACGGAGCAGAAATTTAGTTTCTGGAAATGCGGTCCGGACCTGGGGAATTGCGGTCCGGACCCGACCTGTCCAGTCTTGATCAACAGCTCCGATCGATGAGCGTTTGTGGTCCGATTGAGCTGAAATTTTGCAGGGACGTTCATAACACATGAGTCTACATTATGAACGGTGGAGATTGGATTCTGAGCATTCTATATCAGTGTTTGAGCCCATGAACAGTAGCATCTGCATTTTGGAACTGAATTAAGCCAACACAAGAACTAACACAATTTAATCACCCAAAATATATAAGCAATAAAGAGGCAGACACGGATATTTTAGTTACGAAGAGGAAACCTTTTAGAAACCGATCTAAAAGTAAAACCTTTCCGGGGCAGCCAAACTCAGGAAATCACTATCAAAAGATTATTCAGAGATTACAGACACTAGGAACAGTTACAACCTTTTGCAATGCTTTGGCTTTGTAAGACCGACTAGCCTACAACTCGTCTGCTTGCTCACAATCTTCTTCAACATGATTCTCCTTTACCGGACTTTTCCGATAGACTTCTCAACCGTAGATTTATCAAAGGAATAACTAAAACTCTAAGAGATTCAATTTAATGCTCACCACATATGATCTCTCTTAGCACAGCCTCCGACGAACTCTCTGGGGGTGAAAATTTGTACCTCTCTCTTCTATAATGATGTATATATATCACTACATCAAACCCTAGACCTGGGCCCACTAAAAACACATTTTTGGGCATAATAGGTACGGGGTGTCTGGACAGGTTAATGGGCTGTCCGGACACAACTTTGCGGAGCAAAAATGAAGTTTCTAGAAATGCGGTCCAAACTCGGGGAAGGCTTGTCCGGACCGGGCATGCATTGGGTGAAACAGCATTCTGGAAATGCTGTCTAGCCTTCATCAATAGCTCCGATCGATGGAAGTTTGTGGTCTGATTGAGCTGAAACTTTGCAGGGACATTCATGACACATGAATCTACAATATGGACGGTGGAGATATGATTTTGAGCATTCTATATCAGTGTTTGAGCCCATAAACAGTAGTCTCTTCATTTTAGAACTGAATTAAGCCAACACAAGAACTAACACAACGAGTGAGAGAGCAAAAAGTAGAGAGCATGGAGTGAGAGAGTTGAGAGCTAAGAGCTGAAAAATCAAAAGGAGGGGAGGTTGCGAGTGCAGGCGTGTCCCGTGCACGTCCCTATGCACCCCAGCTACCACAAGTGACGTGCGTGACTGCTGAAATGATGTGGCCTTGGAGGGCACATCGTTTAAACAGTAACCGCACGTCACCACATAGTGGGGTGACATGTGGTTAATATTTAAACGACATGCACCATTTGGGCCTCGTCGTTTGAATAGCCCAAATGGTTGACATCATTTGCATAGTGACACGACGTTTACTTAGGGTTGACATTGTGTCAACAGTGCCACGTCGTCACTTTGATGACGACGTGGCACTATTGAAACGACATCCCCCATGTGGGAGATGTTTTTTTGATTGTAGAACGACACTTCTCGATGGTGTCGTTCATTGTTTACACGACACCTTGTCGAGAGGTATCATTTTTATCACAAAAGGACACAACATATGGTCGTTTTCTTTTCATGACCCTATGTTGCATGTCACTAAATGTGAAAATTTTTGTAGTGATCGATCCTCCCTCCTCCACTTTTTTATTTTTATTTAGAAAATTGCAAGATTACTACATAAAATAGACGTACTTATGACAAGCACGTGTATTTTAAAAGAATATATTTTTAAAAAGATTTTATTTTTCGAGGTGTTACATACAGCCAAGCAAGTCTAAGTAAAATTAAGTTCGTATAGTAAAATTAGTGCAAATGCTCAATCTATCATTTCATACATTTAATAACTATCCATGACATTCATATGTTTTGTGACATTTCATACCATGCATTTGCATACGCATTTTCTGCATATACCATAATCAAATTCACCATGGAACATTTCTCCATTACAATATGAACATAGCAATTATATTGATAAAAACATACTATGAAAATAAAATAGAATTAGAGCTCATACCATGTAGTGCAAATTAATGCAGTTCATAACTTTACTATAAAATAAAATAAAATTTCCATTTTCATATGCAATGTCTTGGAATAAACTTTGAACTACTTTCAAAGAGAGTTTACTTACTTCGTTCGCTTAATTCCTTGTTATACTATGTTGGGGAGAAAATCTCCCCAGTGGCCCCATTTTTTTTACACTTATTTACCATATGTCATTACCCACTCACCTAATGACATGTGTCCACCTTTTTTGCATCTTTGGATAAAAGGAGAAAAGTGGAAGAAGAAACAAAAGAAGAGAGGCTTGGTTCTCCAAACCTCCAAACCTGAGAAAATTGGATGAAGAAGGCCTCTCTTCTTTTGATTATTCTTCCTCCCCACACACCTCATTCTCCGAAGGGACTCTTAGAGACCCTCATATCTCTCTCCCTCCAAAAAGTCTTTTTCTCACATCTCTCTGAGACTCTTTTTCCTCCTATCTCCTCCCTCTCTCATACCTCTCGCACACACCAGTTCATAGAATCTAGAAGTAATTTTCTACTGTTTTCTTATTTCACAAATGTATGTGCTAACTTAAGCATCAAAGAGTCTTCGGCCTTAACTAAAGACCTTCTGACCTTGTTTTTGTTTTACAAGAACCTCATTGCCGTACAGAGGGTCCTTCGCAGCTTCGCCATCAAGAAAATCGCTAGGTAGCAAATTCTCGTGCCTGAAAATGCTCAAACATACTATATTCGAAACATTTCACTTTGTAGTCTGCAATTTATCCCCTTGTTGGTTTGGATTTTTTCACTAAACCTTGAATACTTATTTTTTGGCCAATCATTGCTTAATTTCCAATGAACCCTACTTGGTTAAGAAAAGAAAACCTTCTAGTCTATTCTTTAGCATTAAAGTTCCAAAAGCCTTTCTTTTTTGAACACTTTTATTTGGTCGTCCCAAAAAAAAAAAAAAAAACACATTGATTTAAACAATATAAACATTTTCATTTCATTCGTTAGTTGTGGCTCTTAAAAATGCCATTAATTCCCTTTCATCCAAATTTCCTCAAAGAAAAAAGCATGTGGAAATCTAGCAAGGCAGACTAGCCTTATTTAAAGTTTTTTTCTCCTTTTTTTCTTTTGTATTAGCCTTATTCAAAGTAGTGGCACTATTCCGTGATGATTTCTGATAATCCTCCACCAAAGGCACCCGCAAGATGTCCATGCTTGCCACAACATTCCTTCATGTAGCTCTTGCAACACCCACCAATTTCTCTCTTCTCCAAACTGATACAAGCATGCATAGCTGCTGCAGATTGCCCACATTCTGTTCTATGGCCCTTGCAACTCCCACCTATTTCTCTCTTCTCAAAAGCAGGGATAGTGGTTGATTCCACATGCTCAACACATGGCACAATATCAATGGTGGTATGAAGTGGTGCACTGTAATCTTTACCACATTTGTGCTGATGATTGCAACCTGACTCCTTTTTTCCTGCTGCTCCATTTTCAGCATGGCTGTGGTTCACTCCACAATGGTCTGAGTGGCAATGGCCATCATTTTTCATGCTTTGCATTCCTTCTATAGGAGTTGAATGTTTGCAATGTTTTTCCATTTTCCCTGCAGATCCATTGTCAGCATGGTTGTGGTTCACTCCACAATGGTCTGAGTGGCAATGGCCATCATTTTTCATGCTTTGCATTCCTTCTAAAGGAGTATAAGGTTTGCAATGTTTTTCCTCTTGGAGCCCATCATCTTCTACACATTCACCTTTCCTTCCTGTTGAATCTGTGCAATTATCTTCTGTACATAAGTTTGATGTTAAAGGGCTAGATTGACACTTCTTAGAAGAAACTTTTTGAGGCAGAGTAACCATTTGATCTTTGCTTTCAGAGCAGCAATGGTGATTGGAATCTTTTAGATGATGGTGATGAGAATCTTGAACAAGATGGTGATGAGATGAGTGGCCATTACTGGCATTGCATCCATGCTTATGGGTATGCTTTGCAGCAGAAGATTTGCTTGAATTCCCCTTGGGTTTCTCTGTACCTTGCAAAAGCAGCATGCTGTTTAGGATGACTAGCACACATGTCCCAACATCTGCAAGAACTGCAGCCCAGACAAGCGGATGGCCAGCAAAGGCCAAGGCAAGGATAGCAGACTTGGTAGTGATTGAAAAAAAGATGTTCACAATTACTTTCCTGTGAGCTTTTCTTGCCAATTGGATGGCTTCTGGTATCTTTCTGATGTCATTGGACATGAGAATCACCTGACCAGTTTCAGTAGCTAGTGCTGAGCCTGAAATGCCCATTGAGATACCTATATCAGCTGTGGCCAATGCTGGGGCATCATTTACACCATCTCCTGTCATGGCTGTTGGTCCTTCTCTTTTGAATTCTCTGATGATTCTTGCTTTATCTTCAGGTAGAAGTTCTGCATGCACTATCTCTAGAGCATGATCCAGCTGTTCATAAAAAGGGATTAATGTCACTTTTAAGTTATTTTTCAGTAGTAAGCCTAGGCAGCAGAAGCATCAAATTAAGGAAGATTTGATATTCCCTCAAATTAAATCAATCTGATTCTCAAAGAATCTGAAATAAGTTCATTTTACTTCTCAAACCATTTTTCTCAAATCAATTTGATAGCAATTGGGGGCCCATTGCTGAAATTCATGAAATCCTACCATTTTAAATTCTTAAACTGTTGTTAATATCTACATCTTTTCTTATGATGGCTTTCTGCTGAACTGGTCGTTTTGGATTCCATTCAGGATTAGTCAAACCCAAAAGAGTAATGTTATATAGTAGACTAGTATACGACATCATATATTGACCAATTGAGATTACGTGACAATGAAAATCACCCTTTAGTTTTTTTTTAATTCAAGTGCTGATCTAGAGGCTGATTTTCGGTACAACATCATCAAGTCCTATAATAATCATATACCAATCTACTAAATATCATTACTCAGCCAAAAGTTACTCACTGAATTACTGCATTAAAACCTGACCAACTACAGACAAACAGAAATATATGTGGAAAAGAGCTAGGAAGTGCACCTGTTCTTGTACATGCATTGCTGCTGCTTGCCTATCTCCAGTTAGCATAGCTGTTTTAATTCCCAACAACTTCAGCTCCCTGATTGCCACCACAACCCCAGATCGACAAGCATCTGAGAGACAAAAAATTCCAGCTGGGGTTGCTCCACAGTATATGTAGCCAATGGTGGTTCCTTTCTTCATATCAGCTTCTATGGCTGGAACTAGAAAGTTAAATATCAAAGGATTAGAAACACCCAGTTCAAATGCAAAGAGAAAAATGAACAAAATTAATGCTATTCATCAGAGGGATACTGAAGCTTTATTTTCGGAACATCGACGAATGAAAGGGCATAAGAATTCAATTTCTGATCAAGAGAAGACATGTATGTATATAGCTGCACTGAAGTAATGCACAAGTTACAGTACTAGTGTGAAACTGGGGTGATTTAGTATATAGTTTTCAGGGTCAAAGATCTCACCTGTTGGACACCCAGCTCTTAGAGCAATTTTCTTGTTTCCAATATAAATATCATTCTCATCAACTTTGCCATGAATGCCTTCTCCAGGAAAATTTTCAAATTCCACCACATTTTCAGGCTTTGGCTCAATTGCAAGGGACCTTGCGTGGTCAACCAGTGCGGCTGCCATTGGATGACTTGACTTGCTTTCAATGCTTGAAACCCTTCAGAAAGTTAAAATAAATAACATTAATCATCAATGAAGTGAAAATTCCTCACAATAGACAGAAAATTTGTTACAATGAAGAATTTATATAGGGTGAAGGAGAGAAAGAAGTCCTTACCAATAAAGCAATGTGTTCAAGCTAATATCATCACAAAGAGAACGAATGTCAGTCACCAGAAATTCACCTCTTGTTATTGTGCCAGTTTTGTCAAATGCCATTATCTTAATTTTTGCAAGAGTTTCAAGATAGTCACCACCTTTGATTAGAAGGCCAGATGTTGCTGCCTTTGTGAGAGCACAGAATGTTGCAACAGGTGTAGACAGGATGAGTGCACATGGACATGCACTTACCAAGACAACCAATGCTAAGTGAAACCAATGGTTTCGATTATGAACTTTTAATGCTGCTGGTACCACAGCAAAACAAGCTGATATGATCAGAACGCCTGCCAAAAAAAAAAAAAAAAAAAAAAAAAACCAAGAAAGCAGAGGTCTTGAGTTCGAACTCGGTTTTAATTCAATATTTCACGTGTTAGGCTTCACTTACTAAGGAAGAATTTGAGCCTACACGTGAGGTCTCATGTATTAAAGAGTTAGAAACATTGGTTTCTGTTCTATGAAGAAAAGTTGCTTAATTAACCTGGGGTATAAAATTTGGCACATTTGTCAATTAATCTCTGAGTTTTGGTTTTGCTGTTCTGGGCCTCTTCTACAAGCTGTGCCATTTTAGCCACCATGCATTCTTCAAACAGAGCAGTGGTTTTAACACTAATATAACCTGAAAAGAACCAAAACCTTTTAGCCAACAAAAAAAAAGATGTCAATAGAGAGAGAGCCTGCTTGGGGGAATGGTGTTACCATTTAGATTGATGGTACCACCCCAAACAGTAGAGTCCTTTTCTTTGGCAACTGGGAATGACTCTCCAGTTAGAGCCTTTTCATCAACTTCACATTGCCCTTCCACTACAATTCCATCAATGGGGATAACTTCACCGGCCTTGACAGCGAGAACGGCGTTCAACTTGACCTCGTCAACATCGATAACTTCTCCAGTTTCTGCTATCACCGCCTTCTGAGGGGCTATGTTCATCAATGAGGACATTACTGCATTTGCCTGAGTGAATGGGTGGAAAGAAATCAAAAGCTCTCTCAAAGCAACTGGCCAGGACACTGTCATTGTATTAGTTATATGGCCCAACTCAAACTTTTGAATACAAATACTATGATTATAACATTTTTGTATTGAGAAGGTTTTGCTTATGCCTATTTAACTTGCTTTACAAGTTAACATATGATGAAAGTGATTAATGCTTCTGATGAACGCTTGCCCTCAGAGTAATTTTGTAGATCTTCAACAATAGTGCAGAATAACTCACTACAAATGTGAAAAACAAAACTTTGCAATTCTATTTATTGTATTCATCAGAAATGCTACTAGTAGACTGTTCTACAACCATGTTATACAAGTGCTAATCCGATAGCTGATTTTCACTGCAAAATTATTGCCGTTGTATGATAATCATATAATCATTTACTAAATAACATTACTTTTACGATATTAGCTTTTAATTAAGGAGGTAGTAGACAGAGAGAAAAGGGGAACCTTGTGGCTTGCTCTTGACTCAAGCCATTCTGCAATGGTGTAGAGAAAGACAATAGTCCCGGCTTCCAAATAATCATTCATTGCAAGTGTGCCTATCACTGTCATTAATCATTAAACATTGTGTTAGCAACTTCACTATAATCAAAAGCACCTAACTCTCCCAGAAAACAAAAATAAATAATACCAATTAATAAGTCTCGATATATATATATATATATATATATATATCACTTTATCAAGAAAGAAAAATTTAGTTTCTTTTTCAAAATTACTGGAAGGGATATAAGTGTCCTTTTATGATAGAACAAAAGGACACAAAAGAAAAAGAGACAAAAAAGTGGAAGAGAAAAAAAAGTTGCTTTGGCAGGAATGCTGCATGAGATGGAAAGCTAAATAAAGGCAATGAAAGCAGACTTTAAGTTTGTTACAAAACCTTATCTCAAAAGAGGTAGTTGAGCAAAAGGCTACCAAAAATTGTGAAAAATCCTCTCCTTCCGATGTTTTTTAAGGCAGAAAGATATCCCTTTTATCATGCACTTTTTGCTTGAGATGGAATATCTTTAATTTGTTGCAAGCAAAATCTTCAACCATTTATACCATTAGAGCCTAAAATTCAC
This sequence comes from Corylus avellana, assembly GCF_901000735.1. Lineage (NCBI taxonomy): Eukaryota > Viridiplantae > Streptophyta > Magnoliopsida > Fagales > Betulaceae > Corylus > Corylus avellana. The sequence continues at coordinate 15,528,820 of NC_081548.1, read as the reverse complement.
ACACCTTATCAAATTATAAAGACATATAGAAATGCCAGAAACTATATTTTTATTCTGCAACTATCCCATAATGTTCACGTGGTAGTCCTAGTCAGTTCTTTATTTTTTATTTTTTTTAATAATAACTTATTTAAAGATTGGTTGAGACTGCCACATGAATATTATGGGATAATTGTGCCATAAAAGTAGAATGTTAGATATTACACCTCTATCTCACCTTAATCCCACTCAACTAATGTGGCAGTGCCTCATGCCCAACAGCACTTTTTTTTTTTGAAAGACTTATGGGTACACTACCAAATCAAGTAAAATGGAGAGATTTTTTTAAACAATGGCGGATTGAGGATTGATGAATACTGCCTCATTACCTGTTACTGTTAGTCTAGAGACATTAGACAGTAGTATATAGTATTACTCTATTATAAAACAATTAACATAATATGCCTTGCTATATATATATATTCCTTAAAACAAGGAAAACAAGTTTTTCTTTCTGGGTGTCGTGAACCCATCCAACAAGCTGCAAAAGATCCAGTTTTGAATTTGGAATTCCCTAAGCTAACCATATGTAAATCATTTTTTCCTTTTGTCTTTTTTGCCCCCGAGCTATATAAATCAATTTTTTAATAATATTTCCTACGTGTAATATATTACACTCGACCGCCCTAGCCTAAAAACCAAGGGACAATTTTGTCTTATGAGCCTGTGATCTGTCCTATGGCCTTTTCTACGTTGAGGAATCTTTGCGTGAAGCGGATTAGGTGAAGAGTTTATGGGGTAAGCGTTTTGTAGAGTGGTATCCACCGGAGTTTTGAGAATGTATTTAGTCGTTTGTTAACATTTTTATATTATTTTTTTTCAAAGTAAAAGGCTGTTCTAAAATGCGTTGCCAAACTAGCCCTAACTGCTAATTTTAAGTACAAATGTTTTATTTTTTTTATTTTTGTTAATTTGTATGACTTGTCATGAATCCAATTACTGCTGGATAGTGGATACAAAGTCTTGGTGCATTTTATTGCTAATTAATTAATTTGTATGACTTATCATGAACCCAATTGCTGCTGAATAGTGGATACAAAGTCTTGATGCATTTTATTGCTAATTAATTAATTTGAATGACTTATCATGAACCCAATTGCTGCTGGATAGTGGATACAAAGTCTTGGTGCATTTTATTGCTACTTAATTAATTTGTATGACTTATCATGAACCCAATTGCTGCTGGATAGTGGATACAAAGTCTAGGTGCATTTTATTGTTAATTAATTAATTTTTTTTTTTTTAAAGATTAAATTTGGTTAGTATAAGAGTTTCAATTTGTTATTCATTTAGTGGAGGCCTAATAAAAATATAGATTTTAACATTTTTAGTAGCGGGACTAATGAGCGTGCCATAGCAATTTTAAGCACTAAAAGTATAGATACTAGTCCCGATCTAGGCACCAAGAGACATGAATCTGCTTAACTCAATTGATTGAGGTTTAGCCTCAACTAAATTGAAGTCGACTTCATAATTATAATTATGTGATTAAATTAGGTGCAAAAAAATGAGTTGAAAGGGCAGCTTACCTGCAATTATGGCAAGGATATTGATGTCGAGCCTAAGATGACGAATCGCCGCCGCCCCTTTCATAGCAATCGGAAATATGCCGACAGCCACCGCTCCAACAGCCAGCCATCGGAGTGGGAGGTAGAGATACTTGAAGAATGATAGCGAAAGCAACGTACCACAGGCAACAGCATATGGGCTTGGCCATTTCTTTTGGGAATTCTCCACCCCATATACCCTCACATTTGCTTCAAGCCTTGCACGATTTAGAGCCTTAACTGTCATCAACATAAAACATCATCCAAGTTAATCATACATTTATTATACCAATAAGGATTCACGGCAGTCAAACACAATGTGTGAAACCTCATATGAAATTGCATGTTAAGATAAGTAATGGGATAACTCAAAATTTATTTGGATAGGTGGTTTCATATAAGGTTTTTTACCTTTTGTGTCTAAAATAGTAGTAATTTAGAAATATAATTATGTGAAAAATAAAATAATTTAATTAATTGTAAAGCAAAAGGGCATTTTAGTCAAAAGCAAAAAAAAAAAAGAAAAAAGGGACAATATTTGTGCCTGTCAGGCTGTCACTAGCTTGATAGTTCACTCTCCAAAGTTGTACTTATTAATTGGTTATTGGAAATGTTTTGTTAATACAATTTACAGTTTCTTTTTTCTTTTTCTTTTTTTAATTTTTCTTTCCCTCGAGAACACTACCTTTTGATTTTCCGAGAAGACAAGGGAAATTATTTCAAAATAGTACTCTCCACGTGCTGTTTCCTACCAAATAATTCTCTTTGATATTTTTCTCATGTGGAATTGGGATATCCAAACCCTTATTAATTTGGCTATTTCTATAATAATAATAATAATAATAATAATCAATCTGATCCGTTACTCTCTTTACAAATAATAAAAATAGATAAAGAAAAAAAAAAATCTCTTCTTTTGATAAAAAAGGAAGCATCAAAAGATTAAACCTCTTGGGTAGTATTTGGTGCATGAATCTTTGTAATTTTAAGTTCACAAAGGATATATGTCTTTTATGTAATACCATAAAGAGATCAATAAAAGTAAAAGCGAACCCGTTTTTTTTTTTTTTGCATATTGCAATTGCACTAAGCTTTAATTTATCACCAACACCACCCAACCATTGGACCCCCTAATGACTCCCACCCACATGCTTTGATCCACTTTTTCCCTAAATGTGACGTTTTTCTTTGTTAGTGCATTACAATTAACGAAGTTTTTTTTTTTACTTCTTTCCTTTCCGGGCAAATCAAAAAGAAGATGGAGAATTATTGAATGAAAAGAAGTCTAATTGAGCATTAAAGATATTCTAATCAATAGTGGTAGGAGGGAGTGGTTCAATCACCTCAATGGACAGATTGGGGTGGCCGAGCCACCTTTGTAGCCAAGAAAATGACTCGACCACCTTAGTAGCTCGGACTTAACTTCTTATGTATTATCACATTTTGGACTACTGATTTAAAATAAACTGTCTAAATTAAAGTGATAATATATATATATGGGTAGATGGATTTGAATTATGAATGATTGATGATTTTTATAGGGTTGTATTTCAGGACGAGGAAGATGAGCTATTTGTGAGTGTGAAAGCAAAATCCAATTAATGTAGTGGGTCTTTTGAAAATATAGAAAGAATGAATTAAATGTGTTGGAGAACAAATTTTTATTATTATTTACCAATTTGAGCCTGGGAAATGAGGAGATTGTCATGAACAACAATGACTGTTCTTGACGGCACGATCACTGAAACCTCCTTGACGCCATCAAGAGCCTTGAGGATGTTCTCAATCAAAGGCACCTCTGATGAACAGCACAAACCCAGCACATCAAAGTAGCTTTTCTGCAACTTTTTCTCTGCCTTTCTTTTCTCCAGGGAAGCCATAGATTGCTCTCAACTCCTGCAAATACAAACAAAACAATATGGTAGTCCTTTTGTGTATGCAACTTTTAGATTGAGAGGAAAAACCTGAGACCATTTGGGGAAGAAATTCGTGCATGCGCGTGTGAAAAGAACATAGAGACAAAAATGGCGCAGCACGGAAAGAATTGTCACGCAAACAGATCAAGAAGAGAAAAGAAAGGAAACACGGAAACCAAAAAAAATGATGCTTGTTTATGTAAACACAATATAAGACAACACCCAGAAGGGGTTTAGAGAATAAAAAAAAAAAAACACCCACACCTTGTAGAGAAAGGAAGGCTTTCAGGCGTTTCGCGTGGAGTAGGAAGAAGAGGCTCCAAGCTTAAGTAGAAGGAAGGACAGGGTTAATAAGGGAATTATTTAGGATATGGCGTGATGAAATGACATTTACAAAAAAGAATATTTGAAAATTAATTTCATATGAGAATAATGGGCTGCTGAGTGGAGAATCGGGTAAAGAGTAGAAATGGAATCCACATGTATCCAACTCAATGCTTGTTGTCTATAGCCCAACAAGCATATGTGCCCAAAGGTGAGGGTGATATAAAATGTAGATTTCCTCGTATCCCATTTCACTACTCACTATTATTTAATTTCCAACTCCATTTGCCGTATCTTGTCCTCTTCCCCTCTCATTTGTTGGTTTCTGTGTTTTTTCACCACCTTTTACTTTGTTACTTTTCTTAGCAAGCAAGCCCTTCACCTTTCATTGTATGGTTGCAAAATGATTCATGATAACCCCCATATGGAGTGTGGGAGGGCACTGCCCTAAAAAGCTGATAAAGAAAAAAGAAAAAAAGAAAAAAAGAAAAATATAAAGTTGTTGTAAAATTAAAGAAAATAACAAGACAAGATAAAAGATTGCAATATATGAAACTAGTTCTTTAGGAACTATGTATTATTCTTCTCTATTATTGTGTGATTTACATACAACTCAATACTCCCTTTTATAGGCATGGAATCATAATGGGAGGTTAAGGAATATGAAATGGGGAATATGAAACAAAAGGGTTAATCAATTTATTACATGAATGTTATAGGAATTCTAAAAGATGACATGAATGTGTAGAATTCCAAGAGATTGAACTAAATGGTCATCCACCAAATGCATGAATGCATTCATAACACTCCCCCTTGGATGACCATACACTAAGAATATGCCTCGTTAAAACCTTGCCAAGGAAAACCTAGTGGGAAAAAACCTGTGGCGAAGGAAAAAGAGTACAATAGTCTTGTGTGCCTTCGTATGCTTTAGGATTGCCTCATTAAAACCTTGCAAAGGAAAACCCAGTGGGAAAAACCTTAGCGAAGGAAAAAAAGTACAATCAGCATAATCATTTTACTCCCTCTCATTAGCATGAAGAGATTCAATTGTTTATGATGAAAGATCCTTCAGTCGGCGCATTCCAATGTTATTCACCAACTTCTTAAATGTTGCAGTTGGTAATGCTTTGGTAAATAAATCTGCCAAATTGTCACTTGATCGTATCTGTTTAACATCAATATCACCACTCTTCTGGAGCTCATGTGTATAAAAGAACTTTGGTGAAATGTGTTTGGTTCTATCACCCTTAATATATCCTCCTCTGATCTGTGTGATACAAGCAGCATTATCTTCATATAATATTGTCGGGCTATCTTTGATTGTGGATAAACCGCACTTTTCTCGAATGTGTTGAATTATTGATCTTAGCCATATGCATTCCCAACTTGCTTCATGAATTGCAATAATCTCTAAGTGATTTGAAGAAGTAGCAACAAGTGTTTGCTTGACAGATCTCCATGAAATAGCAGTACTTCCACTTGTAAATAGATATCCTGTTTGAGATCTACCTTTATGCGGATCAGAAAGAAAACCCGCATCTGCATATCCAACTAATTGTGAATTTGAATCTTTTGAATAAAATAATCCCATGTCAGCTGTTCCACGAAGATAACGTAGAACATGTTTGACCCCATTCCAATGCCTTCGAGTTGGTGCAAAGCTGTATCTTGCTAATAAATTAACTGAAAATGCTATATCAGGTCATGTGCAATTTGCAAGATACATCAAAGCACCAATTGCACTAAGATATGGTACTTCACGACCAAGAATTTCTTCGTCATCTTCTCGAGGGCGAAAGGGGTCATTTTTCACATCAAGTGACCGAACAACCATTGGAGTGCTCAAAGGATGAGCTTTCTCCATGTAAAAGTGCTTCAGGACTTTTTCTGTGTATGTTGACTGATGAACAAGAATTCCATTTGGAAAATGTTCAATTTGTAAACCAAGGCAAAATTTTGCCTTTCCAAGATCTTTCATCTCAAACTCATTTTTTAAATACGTGGCAGTTTTTATGAGCTCTTCTGGAGTCCCAACAAGATTTAAATCATCTACATAAACTGCAATGATAGCAAATCCGGATTTTGATTTCTTAATGAAAACGCATGGACAAATTGGATTATTCTCAAATCCTTCTTTCAATAGATATTCACTAAGACGATTGTACCACATGCGTCCGGATTGCTTTAACCCATATAAAGATCTTTGTAGCTTGATAGAATAAATACTTCGGGATTTCGAATTATATGCTTCAGGCATTTTATATCCTTCAGGGATTTTCATGTATATATCATTATCAAGTGATCCATATAAATATGCTGTAACCACATCCATTAAACGCATATCCAAACTTTCTGTAACTACCAAGCTAATCAAAAATTTAAATGTAATTGCATCCACTACAGGGGAATATGTTTCTTCATAATCAATACCAGGTTTCTGCAGGAAACCTTGTGCAACAAGTCTTGCTTTGTATCTCACAATTTCATTTTTCTCATTTCGTTTTCGTACAAATACCCACTTGTATCCAACAGGCGATACACCTTCAGGTGTTTGGACTACAGGTCCAAATACTTCACGTTTTGCTAGTGAGTTCAATTCTGCCTGAATTGCTTCCTTCCACATTGGCCAATCATTTCTACGTCGACATTCTTCGACGGTTTGTGGTTCAATATCATCATTACTTCTGGTAATGTCAAATGCAACTTTAAATGAAAATATGTTGTCGACAACAATTTTGTTTCTATCCAATATTTCTCCTGTACTTACATAATTTATTGAGATCTCATTATTTTCAGGTACCTGTTCCTCTTCAGGAGGTAACTCTTCAGGAGATTCCTCTTCAAGAGGTTCCTCTTCGGGGGATTCCTTTCCAGGAGAATTTTGTACAGAAAGTTTGGATGGATCAATTTACGTTGCCTGTTTTGTGGGTAAGGCCTCTTTAGGAGCGCCGATTTCATTTTCTTGTGCTTTTCTCTTCCGGGGAATCTTATCCTTTGCACCAATAGGTCTTCCACGCTTCAGGCATGCCTTAGACTCATTTGCTGCTGTATTAATTGATTGTCCGACAGGGACTTCTATCTTCGCTGGAGTATTAGTAGCTGGAATGTGAGACTTAATTATTTTCTTGTTGTCAGTAAACGCATCCGGCAATTGATTTGCAATACTCTGCAAATGAATGATCTTCTGAACTTCTAGTTCACATTGATTTGTACGAGGATCAAAATGAGATAACGTCGAATTATTCCAAGTGATTTCTTGTCGTGCTTCTGGCAACGACTTTTCTCTCCCTAGTGATGGGAAAATGTTTTCATCAAAATGACAATCTTCAAAACGTGCTTTAAAAATATCACCAGTTAAAGGCTCAAGGTATCTAATGTAAGAAGGAGAATCAAAACCAACATAAATTCCAAGTCTATGTTGAGGTCCCATCTTAGTGCGTTGAGGTGGCGCAATTGGAACATATACAGCACAACCAAAAATACGAAAATAAAAAATATTTGGTGGTTGACCAAATGCAAGTTGCAAAGGGGAATATTTTTGGTAAGCTGTTGGTCTGACCCGAACTAATGATGCAGCATGTAATATTGCATGTCCCCAAGCAGAAACAGGTAATTTTGTTTTCATAAGCAAAGGTCGAGCAATTAATTGAAGTCGTTTAATAAACGATTCAGCTAAACCATTTTGAGTATGAGTATGAGCAACAGGATGTTCAAGATTGATTCCAATTGACATGCAATAGTCATAAAATGCTTGATATGTAAATTCACCCGCATTATCCATCCGAATAGATTGAATTGGATAATCTGGAAATTGTGCTCGTAATCTAATTATTTGAGCAAGAAGTCTAGCAAATGCAACATTACGAGTAGAAAGCAAGCAAACATGTGACCACCTCGATGATGCATCTATTAAAACCATAAAATATCTAAATGGTCCACATGGAGGGTGAATCGGCCCACATATATCTCCTTGAATTCTTTGTAAAAATGATGAAGATTCAACAATTACCTTAGAAGGAGATGTTTTGATAACAAGTTTACCTTGAGAACATGCAGCACAAGGATAATCACTTGGTAAAAGAATCTTCTAGTTCTTTACGGGATGCCCATGAGAGTTCTCAATTATTCGACGCATCATAATTGTTCCCGGATGTCCAAGACGATCATGCCAAAGCATAAACATCTTTGGATTAGAGCACTTCTGGTGCATCACAACATGTGATTCGATTGTTCTTATTGTTGTATAATACAACCCGGAAGAGAAAGCAGGCAATTTTTCCAATATGAGCTTCTGGCCCGAAATTGTTGAAGTAATATAAAGATATTCATCACTGCCTTCATTAGTGGTTTCAACATGATAACCATTTAGACGAATATCCTTAAAATTAATTAAATTTCTTCTAGATTTAGAAGAATACAAAGCATCATCAATACAAAATTTTGTTCCTTTTGGCAATATAATATTCGCTCTTCCAGAGCCTTCGATAAGGTTTGATGAACTTGATATTGTATTGACACTAGCTTTGTTTAATATCAAGTATTGAAAATATTTCTTATCTCTAAGAATTGTGTGCGTTGTACAACTGTCTGCTAGACACAAATCTTCACCAATCATCTTGGAATTAATCATTCCATCAATATGACCCATACCTCTATATATAAACAAAAAATATATTAAAATTTCATTAATCAAAAAGAAAATAACAAAATACAATTAAATTTGACAATGTAAACATACTGTGATTAAGACATAAAGAAAACATATTAATTGTTGTAGACATATTCATCACCAATCAGAAGATCAGTATTTGTGTTAGAGTCTACAAAGAAATCAGAAACATCAAGATGAGTGCTACCCTCTCCATTTAGAGTATCAAGAAAAATTGGAGAATCTTCAGGATTATTGTGATTAGCAAAATTCATTTCAATCCCCTTTTCTTTTATGGAGGCTTGATATAGGTCTACCAGATGTTTAGGCGTACGACAGGTACGCGACCAATGTCCTTTCATACCACACCTGTAACATTTATCTTCATAGTTCTTTGTAGGTTTATTCTGTAAACCTTTGTTTTCATTTTGTTTCGCCTCAGTGTGGTTCCACTTCTGGTGGTATGGGGTATTTCTTTTGTAAGAATTATGAGTACGTTCCCCTTGACCTCTATAATTTTTTCTACCACGTCCACGTCCACGACCACGGATTCCTTTATTACCATGAAATGAGGTTCCATTTGCTTCAGGAAATGGTGTAGAACCCGTTGGACGAGATTGATGATTTTTCATTAATAGCTCGTTGTTTTGCTCAGCCACTAGAAGACAAGATATCAGTTCAGAATATCTTGTGAAATTACGCTCTCGATATTGTTGCTGCAGGAGCACATTCGAGGCATGAAATGTGGTATATGTCTTTTCTAACATATCCATATCAGTGACTTTTTCTCCACACAATTTTAATTGTGAGCTGATTTTAAAGAGTTCAGAGTTAGTCACTGACACTCTTGAAATCTTGCAACTTCAGGTGCATCAAATCATAACGAGCTTTTGGGAGAATAACTGTTTTCTAGTACTCGTATCTCTCCCTTAAATTATTCCACAATGTCAAGAAATCTTTTACCGTAAGGTACTTAGTTTTTATATGCTTCAGGCATATAAACTTATAACACGTCATATTCATAATATTAGTATGATAAAATTCTAATTCATAATAAATCTCACATGAATCATAATATGCAAATGTTATAATATGATTCATAAAACAATAAAAATTTCTAAGCATATGTTAGAATGTTAATTAACAAAATAGATAATAAGATTACTAAATGTTAAAGAAACTTACAATGAATTGAGAATACCTCACGGATAGCTTTTGATGTTGAAGATCAAAAGAACACAACAATTGGCTAGAGTTTCGTGCTGATAACGTGTTGTAAAATTAAAGAAAATAACAAGACAAGATAAAAGATTGCAATATATGAAACTAGTTCTTCAGGAACTATGTATTATTCTTCTCTATTATTGTGTGATTTACATACAACTCAATACTCCCTTTTATAGGCATGGAATCATAATGGGAGGTTAAGGAATATGAAATGGGGAATATGAAACAAAAGGGTTAATCAATTTATTACATGGATGTTATAGGAATTCTAAAAGATGACATGAATGTGTAGAATTCCAAGAGATGGAACTAAATGGTCATCCACCAAATGCATGAATGCATTCATAACAAAAGTACATTTTTTAATGATGTGGACCCCAAGTCTTCTTTTAGGTCCCCCTTCCCCAAGTGACCAAATACCAGCCTAGAAAATGCGAATGGTTCCCCCACCCCAAATGTAACATCCCTAGCCCTAACGGGCTAGTTGGTCATCTTAGTCTCTATAACATACAAAATCTACAAGCACAATTAACTAAGGCCCGTATGATTTGCGAAATAGATCTTTGAAATGGAATGGCTATTCCGATGGAATAATTATTCTTTTGTTTGGTAAAAGTCTATTCTTACGAGTAGTTATTCCCGTGGGAATCATTAATTCCTGTTAATTTTTTAGAGTGGCTGTAGCCACCCTGATGGCACCGGGGGTGGTGCAACCACCCACCTTTTCTTTAAGTTTTTATTTTTTATTGTCTAATATGAATTGAAAATAATAATAATAATAATGTCTGGGTTTTTAGCAATTTTGATTTAATTCCAGTTACACCATGTGTGTTGTTACAAAACTGAAGAATTGGAATAAGAGAAAACCTTTTATGAGGATAACCGACAATCAATTGGAATAAGAGAAAACCTATTTTACAGCCTCCAATCAATAACCGACATATAAGCAAAAACATAAAAAGTGTACAAAAATAAGTTGGACCAAAATACACTAGATTTTAGGCTGATAAAATCCCTAAAGGGTTAACCTTCCACCTTTAGATTTTAGTTTTGAATCAAAAAAACGAGTTTTGAGGCATTAGAAATGGGTTTTAAGGCATTAGAAATGGGTTTTGGAGCATTTGAAATGGGTTTTGAGGCATTAAAAACGGGTTTTGAGGCGGGTCACGGCTGACGAGGTTAGAGGCGTTCATCGCCAGCCAGACCCGTGTGTCCGTGGGTCTCGCCGGACCCGCGCTGTGGGTTTGGCCTGGGTCTTGCCTGCTACGGGTTTTTTTTTCTATGATTTGGTGTGATTGTTCTCACTTTTATTTTTTGCATTTTTCTTAAATTGATGATGTGTCACATAGTAATTAGAGGCTGCAAAAGGGATGTTATCTGGATGAACCTGATAGTAGGGGCTCTCTTGGAATAATTATTTCATTCTAACATCTTCAATTCCGAGTAATACCTATTCCTTTCCCTAATGGAATACTCATTTTGCAAACCAACGGGGCCTAAATGCGAAGATAAATGTATGATAAAGAAAAAAGTATCAAATGAAAATCGTCATTTAAAGCATAAACGCGTTGTAGAAAATAGCTATGAGCTAAATGACACTTATTGGAGATCCATAAAATTTAAAACTTTTCTTGTGCAACTGCATTTATTTTAAAATAAAGAGTTTCATGCTCGATATTATTGATCTCCTATGTTCCCATCCCGGCCTCCTATGACTTCATGCTTATGACTTGAAAACAAAACAAAACAAAAAAGGAGTTAGCATAAAAGGCCCAGTAAAAAAACTCCCCAACCATGAAAATGTTGGGTTAAACTTATTTTCTTTAAAACTCTTTTTTAGGTGAAATCATAGAGAAATGCTACACTTTCTAAAATTTTTCTCCAAAATTTGCTCTCCAAATGATGTGTCACAATCGTATGTAATTTATTATTTTGGGAAACATGTCACCATCGCATAGGATTGTGACACATCATCTGGGGAGCAAATTTTGGAAAAACTTTTTGGGATGTGTTGCATTCCTCGAAATCGTATCAAAGCATATTTACTTCTTTTCAACATGAAGTTATATCTACTCTAAAATCCAAGAAGGTAATTAAGAGATTTATAATAATTAAATTAAGTAAATAGACCAATTGGAATTATTAAACAAAAGAACACTTGAATTGTTTATAGTAAAAATCATTTGTCAAGTCACCGATTCAAACTGTGAGGTTTTCTGTTTGAATGAGATTGTTCCAGAGAGCTCCATTCCATTCCCATTCCAAGTTCAGTTAAATTGGAAACCAAAAATCCATTCTAGAGGCGTCTATTCTAATTCAGTTTGAATGGAATGTTTCTAAGGAACTCCTGAGACGACTATCCCAAGTCAAGTTCGAATAGAGATGCCTTGAAGCTAAACTGAGAGGTCTGTTCTAATTCTCGGTCAATTCAGTTTGAACAAGGATTTAATTGAGTGTTTAGTTTGAATTGGAATTTCATGAGTTCAATTTTAAGTGTAATCGATAGTCTAGTTCGAACAGCATCTTATAGGTTCGAACTGCATGTGTTTTCGAAGGATTTTCAAGGCATTTGATGTAATGACCCTTTCATAATCAAAGGTCATGTTGCCACAATAAACTTGTACATACTTAATATCATCTCTCAACATGATCATATCATATCAGAGATCTTTAGATCGCAGCGAAAGCATTAAAAAAATAGAGTAGCCACAACACACAAATATCTATATTTTTAAAGTTTTTATGTTATATGAGTTACATAACAGAAGAATGGTTATATAAAACTGTCACATGCAACATAATGTCATAGATACATCATATTTGATGAGAGGAGTGCTCAAAATAAGCATTTTCAGTTCGAATGGCGGACCGTTGACACAAATACATAAGGGCTAAAACACAAGTTTCAGCTCATTTTCATCATTTTCTCACCTCTCTCATGCCTCTCTTTGTTTTTATCTCTTCTAGGGTTTGACTTAAGCTAGAGGATAGATTAAGATGAGCTTTCAAATGTCAAATATAACACCAGAAACGTGATTCTCGGTGTTAGAACTTTATTTTCACTGATTGGTTTGCAGTAAATTTGTAAACCCTAGTTTTATGTTAGTTTTTTTTAATGTAGTGTTTAATCTTGACAATTTATTTAGGTCTTTTGTTGGTTAAAGAGTTCTAAGCTTGGGTAAAGCTTCAAGTTGGAGTTTTGTGGACCGAGACTTCAATCTCACCATTTGGTTCAAGGTAAACCAAAACCCTAAATGTCTCTAAGTGTAATATCCTGACCTTTAATCGAGATTAATTATGTCCCAATTGGATTAGGACAGTGTTATGTCGTACTACGAGTATGGGAGATGGATTTTGGACTTTTGCTTGAAATTTTCTACCAAGTGAACGTTCAAAAATTTCCTTGAACGATCTAAGTTGAATTCCAAATGTTTGAAGTTGGATTTGAACCATCGATGGGAAGGTTCGAAGTTGAATTTGAACGATCAAGGGGGAACGTTTGAAGTTGGATTCGAATGTTTGAAGTTGCGAGGAGATTTTTTCCTTTTAGCTCCCTTATAAGGTCATTACTTCCCTTGGTCACCATTTTTGTCCTTTGCAGTCCATAAAACCCTAGAAGAGAAATGAAGACAGAAGAAAGATCTTGAAGTTACTCTCAAGAGAGGTAAAGCCTTACTCTGATCTCATCTCTACTACCCTTTTTAAGCATGTTTTCTTGAGTTGTTTTCTAATGCTAGCCCTATAGCATTACTTTGTGTTTTTGTGTTAGATATTATGGGTTGTGTATGTGTATTGTGTTTTGTTAAGTTAAACCATGATTAACATGTTGGGGTTAATGATTTCGTTGTGATTACCCTACTGACTCATATATTTGTTATGGATCTACTTGGTCGTTGTGGTTTTGTTATGAGATTACTAATGGGTTAGCGAGTTAATGATCTTGGACATACTTTTCAATGAATATATACGCTATTTATGGTTAGGACAACCTTAAGCTTCATAATAGGACTTTAGATCATGTGTGGGTGGGTAAAGTTTGGAACTTTTGTAGAATGGGAGGCCTTGTTAGACCTTCAAACATTTATAAGGGCTACCAAACAAGCGTTGATGAACGTTTGACACGATACTCGAACAATCGATGGCTAGATAGAAGGACTATTTTGCCCCCATTTTATGTTTATAGTATTTTCTTCTAGATCAGGGATTGATATTAGATCTTGCATAGATTTAGACATCAGTGACGATTTGGAAAATTACCCGGTGGAAAACCACGACGACGGTGAGTAAAAACTTATACAAATACTTGTTATTTTAATTTTCTCTTGACATAATTATTTTATATATCAAACATGCATGTTTACAACTCATATGAAAAGTATTTTATAACAATATGAACTCTATTTTGTGAGAATGATTGATGACTAATGAAAGAATGAAAAATTTGAGTTCGTAAATGTATGCATGTAAAAGACTGAATAGTATAGTATGACATGGTATAACAAAACGTGCAGGATAATGGTCATGAGTTTACTATTATAAGGATAAGCCCTATGGTCAAAGAGATTTTTTTTTTTTTTTTCCCGTTTAGCCTTGGATCCAATGGTTATTTGTGACGGGTACACCATGAAAAGTATGGATCACCAATCACCATTACTCTTTTACGAGTAGCTTGGGCTACCTGAGGTTAGACTCAGTCGGGCTAATAGTATATGACAATATGCGGCAATATCTATGGCACTTGTATTGTACTACAGGTCCCTCGAGATAACTCCAATGATGTGTAAATTTAATTGTACTCGCAAGCGCACGAGTCATGTGCAGTACAACGTGTGCAAGTGCGAGGTCGATCCACAAGGAATTGTGTCGTGAAAACTAATTCTTATCTAAACTAATCATATTTTAACCTAGTTCCGAAGTTTGTCGTGCACTTGAAATTGAAAACAAAAACTGAAACAAAATGAAATTATTAAAAGATAAAAAGGGCACTAAGGTTTTCAGAATCCACCTCACCAAATTAAAGCATATATTCTCATGTTTTAGTTCATAAATCCGACAAACAATTAAACCCTATGCATGTTCTATTGTTCCTATTGAAAGATTCAACGAATCCATCCATTTGACAAATGACAATGCATATCTAATTTAGTTCAAAAGATCCAATGTATCCATGCTTTGCACAAAAGATAATGGATATCCAAAGTAAATCAAAAGTTGCAATGTATCCGTCGGATGAAACACAATGAATATCCAACTTCGGCACAATTAAACACAATTTTGTCACGTAATTGAATTTGAAACGAACATACGTTACATTAAGGTCAGAATTGTACGAACAAAACATGAAAACAAAAAACTAATCAATGGTAAGGCTTCATCTTCAACCTTAGTTGAAGAATTAGCCTCTCATGACAAAAGGAAGCATATAGAAACTAATTAACTTCATTAAAAATCAAATACTTTCAAAAGGATCGGAGTTCAAAGCTCCAAAAACCCAAAAAACATGAATTTTGACAAAGTACGGCGCCTCCGGCGCGTCTCCGTACGTTTACAATGAAAAACAATCATATTTATAAACTAATTTTAGGGTTTTCACGCTGCCAAGTCGGCCGAGTGCGCTTGATCGTACTCTAGGTGCGCTCGATCGCACTCGTGCAACAAGTATTTTGCTGTGCAGGGCGCGAGTGCGCTCGAGTGCACTTTCATTTGGAATTTGCCTACTTTTGTGAAACATGACTTTGTATATCTTTGAGTTAGCTTTCCAATGACACCAAGATCACCTCAATCCGAGCTATACAACTCTAGATATGGCCTTTTTCGTGGGACTCGTTGGATGCGAATCATCGCTCGATCCCAATTTGTTGCCAATGCTCCATGAAGTGTCTTAAGCCCCAGAATTAATGGAATGAGTTGCAAATATCACCTTAAAGCCGCATTTTTCTATTAACAACCTGTAAATCACTAAACAACAAAACGAACCAAAAACATTAGAAATTAACACAGCTAAGCTTTACAAACATAAGTTAAGGGGCCCAAATATACAATATTTGGCACTCATCAAATACCCCCAAACTTACATTTTGCTAGTCCCTTAGCAAAACAAAATGAAAACTAGAAACATAAGTCCACTATCATGGGAGAGACGATTGCATTTAGCATATGCAACAAGCCTTTTAAACCGCTAGGCATCTCTAGTGGACGAGTGAAGTCTCGTGAGGATTTAACAGGAATGATACCCACAAACATTGTCAGTGCTATGTCATTGACAAACACAATTTTCACACAAACACATGGTTCTCACATCATGAGCAGGTTTAACAAAGTGAACACCACAATCAAATCATCAAGCCAACCATAAATCATTCAACTCAAAGGTGGAAATTTGAGACAACACAAGCTTCAACAGGTGCAAAGTGAAACTAACACAAAGTTAAGAGGCTTCAATTTTTATCAAAGTTTGGTGTACCTCAAAATTCATAGGAATTCACAGAGATGAAAACACCAAAGGCTTAGATCAAGACATGTATTTTATATATATATATATATATATATATATATATATATATATATATACATATATATATATATATTAGATATTGATTTTGATTTTGATTTTATTTTCATTTTTTTTGTGTAGGCTGCACAATGTTCGGCTCCCTTAAGCTTTCTAATTGACCTATGTAACGAGTATTGGGCCAGTGACTCCCAAACCAGATGGTTTTAGGGCACTAGATGTAAAACATCCCTAAGGCTTAATTACTCAAGTCAAAAAGGCTACGAAGCCAAACTAGGCATACAGTCAACCAAGTTGAATTTCTCATCTTTTTACGTGAACACTCAATGCTTAGTGAGGCATGAGATCCGGTTACTCAATGAAAATCTCAAACTGATGATGACAATTTTTTTTTTTTTTAATTTTTTATCTTCAAGCCAAGGTTTCATCAACACTTCATCCTACAAATCGCAAGGCACACCCTAATCAATCCAAATCTCATACCTCACAGACTTTATGCTAGTGTGCTTGTGATAATCAACTCAGACATGTGAAGTCTCTCTAATCCACCAAATGAGTCAAAGGACTCGGATTTCTAATGACATGTAGTGTTCAAAAAGTTAAACACACTAATGACATGCAAACCACAGTTATGATGTAACTCATGCCAATCAACAACATAGCAATTTTTTTTTTTTTTTTTTAACAAAACAAACAGATACACAAACAAACAAAAAGACAATGTGTTTTTCCACACCCCCAAACTTAAATGACACATTGTCCCCAATGTGGCAAGAGATACAATACCGTGGGATGAGGAAACTCGAGTGTGCAAAGGCCAGGGCGTCCCCCAAACTTGAACACCAAAACACCTGTCAAAATCTAACAGCAATATTTCCTCATAGAAACAAATATCAAAAGATTAATTGCTGATAGAAACAAAAAGAAAATGACACAAAATAAAATAAAAATAAGAAAGAAAGAAAATGTGCAGAAATTAAAATGGGGAAGAAATTTTACAGTGCTTTCCCCGATCATTTGGATGTCCGACCAATCCCTTCCACCCTTTCTTCTTAAGAATTTGATATCCCTCTGGAATGATGTTTTCCCATCTTATGTAGCCAACTTGCTTGCTCCGAAGGATCTTCTTGGGACGATGGTTCCTAGGTTTGCTCGCTTGTTTGCAAAGATCCTTGAGAGTCTTGGCATAAAATGGCTCTTTGAGACATTGAATAAGTGGAGCTTGGGGTTCATAGAGTGTCTCAAGAGGGATTGTGAGGAAGGAATGAGCTTCAGTACTCACTTCCTTGTCATTGGACAGACTTGGAGTTGGCAGGCGATCAATTTGCTCAACTTGCTCCTCTTTTTCTTTCTCCACATGGTTACCCACAATGAAAGGCTCAGCTGCTAATGAGGGTGAGTTAGGGAATGATATCTCAGTGGTTTCCCCATTCTCAGTTCGCATCTTGGGAGTGGAGCCCAATAAAGCATCAGCTTGCTCAAGTAACTTGTCAAGGTCTAGGTCACATCCAAATTGAGCAAAGCACTTTCCCAATGGGTCCTCCAGACTTGGCTCATCAACAGTCTCCTCAACAATTTTGTCTCTCCCAACTGGGGTGGTGGCTTGGACATGCTCATGATAAGGATTGCTGGAATCATCCTCATCAATCATGTAGTGCCTTTCAGCCATCAACTGACTTTGAAGCTCTTCTTCCTCTATTCTGGTGAGTTCAGCAACTAAATGACCAAGTTGTCCTTCCAACTTTTCAATTGCTTGAGTGTTGGCCATGGCTGCATTCTTCACTTCATTTATGGCTTGGGAGTTGACCATGGTGGCATTTTTAAGCTCTTGCAAGGTTTGGCCATTAGACTGTATGAACGCTTTGAGGGTGTTCTCCAGTGATAAATCTTGTGGAGGATAATTGCAGGGTGAAGGGGTAAAGGATTGGTTGTCGAACTGCGGATATTCAGGATGGTGCAATTCATCAAATTGGGGAGCATAATTTCCCGTAGCATTAGCTTGCCAAGAGAAATTAGAATAGTTGCTCCAGTCTGGGGTGTAGCAATTGAAATTTGATTCAGACCCCGGACTGGAGAAGTTGGTGTTCATCTGCTCATGTGAAAAATTGAAAAATTGTCCCCAGGATGGACAATTACCTGAACTATGATAAGGGTTAGAGCAGTATGAACATGGTCCATGTGGGTGAAAATGGTGAGGATAGTTGGTATGAATGAGTGTCTTACGACTAGGGGTAGCATTAAAATTACCTAAAGGAAAATTCATGCTTATCCTCACTCTTTAAACAAAACACACTTCCACATGAAACATTAATCAAATTTTTTTGGTTTTTGTTGGTTTTTTTTTTTTTTTTGAAAATAAAATAAATAAAAATACCAAAAATTTAAAACAAAAACTCACAAAACAGACCAAACATAAGTTTGGCAAAATTCAAGGTGCTGGCTCGTTTTGGTGCAGTCTGCGGAGGTGCGCTCGAGCGCAGGTGAGGAGTGATCGAGCGCAGGTGGAAGTTGGTCCGGCAGGTGTGCTGTTGATGTGCGTGTGCGCTCGAGCGTAAGCGAATTGCGCTCGAGCGTATGTTTGTTGTGCGCTTGAGCTTAGCTGGAGAGGATTGAGCGTAGGCGCGCTTCCTCTGCTGCCTTATGCTTGAGTGCACGAGTGAGGTGCGATCGAGCGCACTGGCAGGGAGTAGATTTCGCAGAACTGCAGAAAAAAATGAAAACAGAAACCAAACTTCTTTTTTTTTTTAATGGTTAGATGAAACAAAACAAAAACAAATAAAAATAAAAATAAACAAAAATTGCAAAAAGAAAATGAAACAAAAATCTACCTAAACTAGTAGAAAAATAAAATCAATTTTCACAAAAACAAACAACTCCCCGGCAATGGCGCCAAAATTTGATGTACAAATTTAATTGTACTCGCAAGCGCACGAGTCGTGTGCAGTACAGCATGTGCAAGTGCGAGGTCGATCCACAGGGAATTGTGTCGTGAAAACTAATTCTTATCTAAACTTATCCTATTTTAACCTAGTTCCGAAGTTTGTCATGCATTTGAAATTAAAAACAAAAACTGAAACAAAATGAAATTATTAAAAGATAAAAAGGGTACTAAGGTTTTCAGAATCCACCTCACCAAATTAAAGCATATATTCTCATGTTTTAGTTCATAAATCCGACAAACAATTAAACCCTATGCATGTTCTATTGTTCCTATCGAAAGATTCAACGAATCCATCCATTTGACAAATGACAATGCATATCTAATTTAGTTCAAAAGATCCAATGTATCCATGCTTTGCACAAAAGACAATGGATATCCAAAGTAAATCAAAAGTTGCAATGTATCCGTTAGATGAAACACAATGAATATCCAACTTCGGCACAATCAAACACAATTTTGTCACATAATTGAATTTGAAACGAACATACGTTACATTAAGGTTGGAATTGTACGAACAAAACATGAAAACATAAAACTAATCAATGGTAAGGCTTCATCTTCAACCTTAGTTGAAGAATTAGCCTCTCATGACAAAAGGAAGCATATAGAAACTAATTAACTTCATTAAAAATCAAATACTTACAAAAGAATCGGAGTTTGAAGCTCCAAAAACCCAGAAAACACAAATTTTGACAAAGTACGGCGCCTCCGGTGCGTCTTCGTACCTTTACAATGAAAAACAATCATATTTATAAGCTAATTTTAGGGTTTTAGCGCTGCCAGGTCGGTCGAGTGCGCTTGATCGCACTCTAGGTGCGCTCGATCGCACTCGTGCAACATGTATTTTGCTGCGCAGGGAGTGAATGCACTCGACCGCACTAAATGTGCTCTTGAGCGCACTTTTAGTCCGAATTTGCCTACTCTTGGGAAATATGACTTTGTAAATCTTTGAGTTAGCTTTCCAATGACACCAAGATCACCTCAATCCGAGCTATACAACTCTAGATATGGCCTTTTTCGTGGGACTCATCGGGTACGAATCATCGCTCGATCCCAATTTGTTGCCAATGCTCCATGAAGTGTCTTAAGCCCCAGAATTAATGGAATGAGTTGCAAATATCACCTTAAAGCCGCATTTTTCTATTAACAACCTGCAAATCACTAAAACACCAAAACTAACCAAAAACATCAGAAATTAACACAGCTAAGAGCTTAACAAACATAAGTTAAGGGGCCCAAATACACAATATTTGGCACTCATCAAACCAACCCTACCTAGAAAGGGTTAAGAGCTTGGATAAACTATTTGGAGTTGAAATATGATATATTTATCTTAATTATCATGTATTATATTTATATTGAATCATCATATCATTTGAACTATAAGCTGAGAATCTTACTTTACTACTGCTTGTGATTTATGTATCGTTGTATCGTTTGATAAATAACTGAGTTCAATATATAATAACCTATACACCATGTGTATTGTTACCTACTAAGTAGTGGACTTACGCTTGTATCTTTCCATAAGTAGAACATGTGTTGTTTTATAATTGATTTGTTTGATGATGACGAAAACGGTGGAGAATGAACCCTTTTTCCCAAAAGTGTTGGAGGATCTAACCAAGCTTATTTTTCACAAATTGAACCCTGAAATGTCAGACCTTTTGATGTCAGAGTACCTATATGGTTTTTATTTAATTATGTGTGTTTGGTGTAAGGGCCCTTAGATTAACTATGATATGTTGTTGAGGTTATTCAAGACTATGATTTGACCTATGAAGACCTTGATGAGCTTAACTTTTGGTTTAATTGAACTTGTTTAACGCTTTAGTACTTCTTATCTTGGATTGTAATATTTCCTTTCGACTTGATGACCGTTTTTAGATCATAACACTAATAGTATATCTATGTTATCTTTAATTTTTAGTTTAACTCTAGTGATCATCTATTGTGGTTTAAGTAGTGGGTATCTTGTTTGCTTTACCAAGTGAAGTTTTCCACTACATACACTCTTTTTTACGAAAAGAGTTAATGTCCCTACGTGTAACACCCCCAAAACTGGCCTTGACCATTTTGGTAGTGTTACTGGCAGTTCCTTTAATTGAGTTAATTGGTAACTAACCGAAGGGATCGCTCGTCTAGCATACTCAGAGTAAATATAGTGGAAGGAGAAATTGACGAACCTGAGATATCTAAAATAAATCACAAGGCATGCATGTACTATCATTAATCACATACTAGGAGCTACTAACCGAAATACAATTATTCTAATCAAACCTGGAAAAGTTTGCGAGTTTCTTTCCTTTAAGAGTCCTCTTAAAATAGATAACCCGACAAGCCACAAACACTGCGTAAGTCTAAGACTTAGTAAGTAAATCCCACAATTGAGTATGAAATGAGCTATAGTTTATATACAGTAATAGACATGTATTTGTTTTGGTAAGCAATTGGGGTGTTGCCTCTGTTATTACACTGTAAAAGTATAATTTTTGTTTCAAAGATGTGTAGGTGTAATTCTAGCGACAATCACCTATAAGTTTTAATGCAGAAAATTAATGCTTTAATAGGTCATAACTATCATATATGGTTTACCCGAGATATTACCCCTTCTTAGCAGGGTTGTCGCTGTCTGGATAGACCTGTAATATAATACCGGTGCCCCGGATATTGTAGACTACCATCCATAACACTAGCAGCCCGACTGAGTTCGATGTTGAATGGCCTATGATACTAATGATATACGTCCTATAGTGATCCGCCAATCAAACATGGCTGTGCTAGTCACGAAACAATCACTCGATCAAAGGCTCATATAACAAACACACATTTGACCATATAATCAAGTATATATAATAAGCATTTGGCCATTATACCACACGTACTGGTGTACCATGTCATACAATACATCTTATTAATTAGTTATTAAGGCATTTACCAAGTTGCATAAAAAGTAATTATGCTCATAACATATGCCTGCTCAGTCAACTAACATATCACATATTTTTAAGGAAAATAGTCATAAGTATTTACTTACCTCGTATGCTCGCTTGATTTCTCAGACATTTCGGACTCCTACTATAACGAAACATAGATTATCGTTATGCGCAGTACTAAGGTGCCTATTTTAAACACATAAGGCCCTATCGAATAGCAAACTATGTTAAGGTCATAAAACCCTAATTTCACCCATTCTGGACACTATTCAAGTATTCTGGCTTATGGCCGAATGTTCGGGCTCGAGGGTGAACGTTCGGTCATAATGTAGAGAATGTTCAGTCAGAGGTTAGAATGCATGCAAAGCTCCTATCTTCAAATCATCACGTAACATTACTTATATTAGGCCCTTAATGAATGCATGTAAACACCACAAACCATAATAGCATGCAAACCTAAGCAAACATAGGTGTTATTAAAACATTTTGAAAACCATTTTCTCTTCTAAAAGATAATGATAACACAAACTCATCATGGTATTTTAAGACTTTGTAAAGAGCATGAAAATTAAAAAGACACCATGAAAACTAAGTAAATCCATAAGAGTTTACATTGAAGATGACAAACCACCTCAAAATCTCTTCATTCTCTCTAAAATTTATTCTCACTATAGGATTGAGGTTGGTAGTATAGGGGTGGAGTTTGGGGAAAGAAGGAGGTGCTATTTAGAGAGGGAGCGTCCTGCCTTGGTCTGCAAGGGTGGATAATGGGTTAAAATTGCTTTTCAGACTATCACTGAACATTTGGTACTTATGTGGGAATGGTCGGTGTATTATTACAAAGTGGTTCTAGGGTTGCAGCTTGAACATTTGGTTAATGCCCACTGGTTTACAATTTGGTCAACGAATATTCGGAGTTGTCCCTAAGCAAACGTTCGCACTAAGGGTTGGGCTTGTACGTTCGGTGATCCCCCTGCAAACCTTCGTTCAAAAGCTAAAATTGGCCATTTGTGCTGTTTTTCAAATAAAGGTTTTCGCCACAAAAAAAAAAAAAAAAAAAAAGTAGGACTTTTATGGTCATAATTAAAACTCTTTAAAACTAATGGGGCGTTATTGATTTAAAACAAGCAGTGGTTTTTAATAAATCATTTTCTTAGAGTTTTGGTATTTTAGGACATCACATTCTCCCCTCTTACAAAAATTTCGTCATCGAAATTTCACTGTTTTGAAAATACCTCGTAAAAAGGGTCTAATGTTTTGAAAAGATAACAAAAATAAAATAATTCTCGAGAGAAGTGAAGAAACAACATTAAGTACCACGAGAAAAATAGACCTAAAACTAAAACTCCATATAGAATAAAACCATATATATACAAATCAAAATTGCCACCACTAGGGTGGACTAATAAACTATAACAAGATACAACTCATATTGAAATAACCAACATATAAAAGACTACTGAGCGCCCCTAGGGCTTCGTCCTGCAGGGCCCTGCCCTCCATGGCTGGTACTCGTGCCAAATCCATAGTCTCCCATGTCCAGGGGTGGCCAAACCATCCGATTATAAATGTCGAGGATCCTCCAAGCGTCGACCCCATGGTTGCTTCATTCAGTAGCCGCAAACCAATTCTCATTCATAAATGTGACGAACAGGCACACCACCTCCTTACCGAGAGCTGATATCTGCTGGTCTTTCCGGGTGAGGGCCTCCATAATACAATCATAGCTAGGAAAACCCTCAGTATGTGGGATACATTGTGAGGACAAGGCTCTGTGTGGCGAGTGTCCTCCCGTTGTTGACCATTGAGCTCAAGGTGCTTGGGCAGTTGCGGTTGCCCCATGAAGATACGACCCACTCGCATTGAAGAACCTAGAGGTGAAGGGTCCCTAAATGTGTGGCTGGCTGGTTGTCAACAGATACCCCGACATGTTCTACAATCTGTGTGACCTGGACCTCGTAAGATAAAAACGTTTCGAGGTCTGCTATCCTTACGTCCTTCATGATCGAGAACATTAAGGAGTCAAAGTCGATTGTAGTCTGTGTCAGCACTGCATGAGACAGAGAGCCCAATCCCAGGTGTTGGTAGCGAGGCTCCTGACTAGGAAGATCTGGCTAATGATGATGTGGCAAACGAGTCGGGCTACGTCCGTTAGATCACTCATGGTGAATCCTCTCTGCCCCTCTAGCTACATCGTGTACGGCCGCCCCTCGGTAAAGCACTCCACAAGGTGGAGGCGAGTAGGTGTAGTGTCAGCCACCTAGGGAAATATAGGGTCTGCCTCGCTCTGTACCCCAACAATGCTGCTAATCAGGTTCGGGGTCACCTCAATTGGCTTTAATCGCAGCCAAGTCAAGAAGGAGTTGTGGCGCCGATAATGAAGGTTCATGTAGAACTCTCAAACTAGTACTTCTGTTGCCGGCAAATTAGCTTCAAGTAAGTCCATCCGCTTGACCCGTGGATGACCCGCCTCACCCATTTTTTTTTTAAAAAAAAAAACTCTCTCTCTCTCTCTCTTTCGCAGCACACCGCACAAAAAAGACAGTTCAACACCCGTAACCTCAATGGTTCTTTTCCTAAATCAACACCCATAAATCAAATATTTGTCGCCAATAAATATTTATTCTTTTCTGATTCTTTGTTTGTTGCAACTTCTGCATCTAGATCTAATTTATTGAAAACCTATTAAAGAAAAGATGACACAAGAAGAAAGAAAAAGATGAAGAAAAGAGACAAGAGAAAGAGAGAGAGAGAAAGAGAGAGAAAAAGAAGAAGAAGAAGAAGAAAAGAAACAAGAGTGAAAGAAGACAGTGATGCGAGAGAGAGAAAGAGAAAAGAAAATAGTTCTTGGAGTTAAAAAAAATAAAAAAAAAAAAAGGTAAAAGTAAAAAATATTATTTTAATGATATTATTTTAAACGAGTAAAACAAGTCGTGTTGGGTTACCTGGTAATTTGCTGTGTTGTGTCTGGGTTTCAAATTTCCACTCGTTAATCTAAATGGGTCATGTCTAGTTTGAGGTTTATCGGGTGGTGGGTCAATTAGGTCAAGTTTGGGTTGACTCGCCAACCCGTTTTGCCAACCCTAGGTGATCTGTGAGCAGCACCTCCTTGCCCTGGAATCGGAAAAGCTCCAGTATCCTCTGGGAGTGTTGAGCAATGTCGTCCACCTGCACTCCTTGGTCCGCTATAATCCCTCGCCCATTGTAGAGATGTTAAAACTGGCGCTCCGCCTTATTGACTCTAAACCAAGAGTTGCTAAACAACACAGTGAGGTTTTTAGTGTCTGTTGTCAGTAGCCTCCATCTTGGAGTCGATGCACTCTGACATGTGGGTAGGGGAAGACTCCTCCATCGACACATTTGTCTCGGGTCTCTCAACCTCGATCATCATCTTGTATGCCTAGTGTAGGGTGCAGAAGACGAAGTTGTTGCTGCACTCACCTTCATCCTTGCCATTGTCCCATTGCAAAAAGGACAAAAAGAAGACATGCCTATTAAATACTATCTTATGTGTAGACCTAGTGACCTATCAAATTCCAACATAAGGGGTGGGGTTCAACCTAAAAATCAAACCGTGTCGAGCACCGAGTTGGGGTGTAGTTTTAGGCAGGGTTCAAAAGGTCTTTTCACAAGAAGATGTGCATGTGGAGACAGTTAGGTTTTAACGAAGTATTTTCACCGAACACGAGTGGTTTGTGAAAATCAGGCATAAATGAGGTTGAGGGTATCGAGTCGTGGCAAAAATGCGGGCACATCCGTAATGGGCAGCGTGATGTAGGGGGGAACGGGTGGAACTTACCCCCTATCAACTGCAATAATGAGGGTGTGAATTCAAGGATGAATTCTCTCCAACCTGGGAGGATGATGTAGACCAGAAAGCTAAGGATTCCATAAAGAAGAGCGATGATGTAGGAGAAAATTTGCATTTGACAAGCTCTACTAAAAGGCCATATCGAGAGTATCAGACCTCGGATTGATGCAAACTTTGAGGAATTAGAAAGATAACTCAAAGATCTACAAAGCTGTGTTTCACAAGAGTTTGCTAATTCCGACATTTGCTAGGTCAAAAGAGCCTCCAATCGTAGGTTATGCGCAAGACGTCCGAACGGGCCTCTTCCAGAAGTCACCGTAGTAAAACCCGAGACGTCCATTCGCATCCCATTCTCAAGCCATCCGCATGGCCCTATGTTATATATCAGTTTTTGCTTGTTTTAAGTACTTTAATTTCAGTTATTTGGGCGACCGTCCGTAAGGGGGTATGTCCCGTCCGAACGGGCCTTATAGAATTTCAATTCCAGCTCTATTTCATATTAATTTTTGTTTTAGAGTTTGGGGGCCTATAAATACATGTTTTATGGACCCAAGAATGCAGCTTTCCATATTATTTGAGTTTTGTTCAATATTAATACTCAAAGTTGTGTTTCTTCATATTTTTCCTTCAAACGTTAGATAGACTTTAGCATTTTGAGAAGAATTCTTAGATCTTTGATAGACTCAAGATCTATAATTATCTATCTGTTCTTTATTGTTTTTCTTCTTTGCAACCCATTAAGTCACACTACATCAGTTGGTATCAAAGCACCCAATTTACTTTCCATGAATGGAGGGGCAACCATTGTGCAGACATGTATGCAGTGCACGTGCGCATGGAGGCAGCACATAAGGAGCAACCGGCGATTAGTTTTTGGCACATGGGTGATGGGGCGAACGGTCATCGTCACCATCCAAGACCGCGATATGCAGAGGCGGAAGGCAAATTTATCATTGATAATGAACCTGTCAATCATTTTGCGGGGCACCGAGTGTGGAGGAACTTTCCTACAACACAAGGTCATGCTATTCTATGGGAAGCAGGCGTCAAGCTTGACATCCTGGAATTCCAAGATTGCTTGCAACCCGAAGAGTTCCTTGATTGGGTGGTTATTGTTGAAGAGGTTCTAGACTTTAATGGAGTACTTGATGAACGACAAGTCTCTTTGGTGGTAAACACATTTCAGGGAAGAGTTACTCCGTGGTGGCAACAACGGAAGCAAACTAGGGTGCCGCAAGGCAAATTGAAGATCAATAGTTGGGAGAAACTATTGAAATACATGCGAGTCACTTTCTTGCTCCATAGTTGTACCATTAGCTGAAAATCACAGAATTGAGGACAAGGTTCGGTCTATAGTTGTGAGAGAGAAAATAGAAAAGTCCTACAAAAAGAAGGTGTCTAGGGAGGCGGCAGAGGTCAAGTATCAATCGATGTCCCGAGAACTTGGAGGTACGTGCTAACAATTTCAAACTGCATGCACCATGGGAGGCAAGGTGGCCAAGCTTGTCATCGATCCAAAGAGTCGTGAGAATGTAATCTCGAAGGAAACGATTCGAAAATTGGAACTTCAAACCAAGAGACATCTTGCTCCCTATTGGGTAGAATGGCTCATGAGAGGAAACAAGGTAAATATTTCTAAACATTGTCTTGTGTCCTTTCCCATTGGAGCTAAATATCGGGATGATGTATGGTGTGATGTGGTTGCCATGGATACGTCTCACCTATTGTTGGGAAGCCGTGGCAACATGAGAAGGTTGCTGTTCATGATGAAACAAAGAACACGTACAGTTTCATGGTTGACAAGGTCAAGTTGACATCGCTACCTAACTAAGATGGGGGCCAAAACCTTCACAAGAGAATGGTCAACCACTAGTGGCAAGGCCAAAGCTGACTGACACGGAAAGGTGCATCAAAAGGATAGTACTAGAAGTGGGTGAGGATGACATGGTTTCGGTTTTTGCAATATTAGGTTTTGGTTTTGATTTTCGATTTTAGTTGCATTGCATGGCATCTAGCTAGTTGGTTGTGAACTAGGATCATGCTATAGGATAGTTGTGCATGCATTTGTGCATTTTCTTCCTTAGAATTTTACCCATTCGGATTTGGGAGTTTTTGCCCTAAATCTGAAACCCTTGTGATTTCTCGATTTCACTATGCAATTGATGCATGGGTGGTAACCCAAATCCTTTTATGATGATACAGGAACAAAACCCATTCACCCCTTTGACCGAATGTGATCAATTTCGTTTTGGCCAAACCCTAGCTTTTGAATTTAAGGGTTTTTGCATAAATTCGAATTTTGTGACCTCCATTGGTTCCTATGGACCAATTGAAACCTAGGACTTGCAATTTAAGACCTGATCTAGAATCTTGACCATTTGGATTCGGGAATTTTTGCCTAAATCCGAAAAGTACCAATATGTCCTTCTCTGAAATGGGTATTTTGTCCTAGTGACCCAATTTTGTCAAACAAGGATAGGTCCATTCGATGAACCAAGCTTTGAATTTTCCAGGAAACCCCCACTTGCACGTTTTTAATCTTCCCCATTTTCTTTCAGTAATAGCCGTTGATTCCACCAAAGTACCTAAAGCTTTCTCACGATCCTGTCGGATCAGGACTCTGATGCAAGACGCCCAGGACCTCGAGTCCGATTCCAACTTCGAGATGGAGGACGTCGCCCCCGACATCTCACCAGTGAGTAGTTCGAAGCCCGAGGGGCCAGTGAGACAGGTCAGCAGTGGCACTAGAAGTGACGACGCTGACCGCAATTATGATCGCACCTGCTTCAGGATTGATAAAGCCCAGTGTAGATATCAGGCCTTCTACAAAGGGTGAAAGATTATTGTCGAGAGAGGGATCGACGTGGCTAACGTAGCCAAGAGAACTTCAAGGGTACGGACGATATTAGACGCCCAAGGTTGGACGAACTGGTATGCGAGTTCTATGCCAATATCGACATGAGGTGCGGCGATTCTTTCCACACTTGGCTCAGAGGCAAATCAATCGTAGTGAGCCCTATCCTCATTAGTCGCAGCACGGGGATGCCGCAAGTGCCCAATTTCGTATACTCGTGGCTAGTCGACGGCCTCCCCACCCGTGCTCAGCTAGTCGAGCGTTTCGCCAATGGACATCCCCACCAGATGGAAATGGAGGGAGAATGTTGATTTATGATGAGCGACCTCAAGAACAACGACGGTCGTTGTATCTACCGCCTCATGGTTAGTCGGATTTACCCAGTAGTGAGCCTTACATCCATCAGCATGGAGTGAGCTCTTTACCTTTGCGCCATCTTGACTAAGACCCCCATCGACTTCGGTTCTTTGGTCACCACGACGATGATGGGAGTATGGCTAGCAGACCAGCTCACTACCTTGCCGTATAGAGTACTGATTACCCGTATCGCCAAGCATGCCAGAGTGTCCATTCAAGGACTGAAAGAGCTACTGCCATCTAAGGGAATCATAACTTCGCGATTCCTCAATGCAAGCAATGGCCAGCTAGCCAAGCAAGAGCAGAGACCACCGCAGCCACCGAGAGCACCCAGAGTAGCTAGAGCAGCCAGAGCTGATGGAACATCGTCATCCGTCGAGGTGAGCGAGCGTTTGGACCGTATTGAGGCAATACTCCGAGAGCTATGTACAACTCAAGAGTCGGACCATGCTATTCTCGTGCAGCTTCGAGAACACCTTATGGGATCCCTCGACATCAGAGATTACAGCATTCATAGCCCGAGCATCAGCAGGGGCAAAAGAAGCCCGAATGCGAGGGGCACCCCTGGTCATGGATTTGCAAAGCCTATCTCTAGGAGATGATCTTGCTTTTAGAGCGATCTTGCTTGTTGTTTTTATAAGTCCACCGCGGTGGTGGCAATTTTCTATGTTTTGGCTACATTATAAGTCCACCTTGGTGGTGGCAATTTTGATGCGTGATGTATGACCTGTTTGGTAGTTTGTATGCAACTGTTCCTTTTTCTTGTGAAGATTTAATTATGCATGCCTAAACCTTACTGATCTTTCAAAAGCCAAATGTTTCTTTTCAAACCGTTTTCTTCTATCCTAACTTTCGAAGGTTTTAAAACCCTCTTTACCATGAGGATCTTGTTTATCACTAAAACCGAATTTCGAGGATGAAATTCTTATAAGGAGGGGAGAGTGTAATACCCCGACTTTTTAAATTGTTTTAAAAAGAGTTTTAATCCCTTACTCAACAAGCTAATAGCCTTCTAAATCAGCCCTAAACAGAAAACCCTAAGCCATCTCAACATAACCCATAGCCTTCACACTTAGCCATGAAGCCTTTGAAGTGAAACCCAAACCTAGCATTTCTGACTGTACGTACACCTAGGGAACCGGACGTACGCTCTTGTTTTTAGTAGAGGACATACGATAGGGTTACCGGACGTACGCTACTATTTTTAGTAGAGGACGTACGCAGGGGGACCACTCGGACGTATGCTGACAATAGTACACAGGGGACCACCCGGATGTACGCTTTTTGGAAAACCCTTGGATAATACCTGAACGTACGATCCCTTTTACCCAATGTGTAATAGTACTGGATGTTCGCTACTTTTCAGAGTAGTTGGTAGCACCCTCAGCTTTTCTAGGCTATAAATACCGACCCTCTTGAACCCATTCTTACGCCCCAGACTCTTTGAAAAACCTCTGTGTGAGAGATTTGTGAGGTTGATTTGAGAGAGAGAAAGAAGGAAGCTTGGTGTTCTTGCCACCTCCCGAGGTAAATCCTTGCCCGTTTTACACTCTCAATATTGTTCTTATTGCTTTATTAACATTGTGAGTTTTCAAAAGTTGTCATTTCCTTACAAAACAAGAAATGTTTTCAAAATAGTTTCAAAAGCTTATTTGATTCTTTGTATTGCATGATGTTGAGTTTTATTACGTTGCATGTGTCTGTTTATTAGCATAGGAGGAGATGTAGAAGCCTATAGATTTTATAGAAGCCCTAAAATACAATTTGAAGCTTATTGCCGGATTTCCTAACTCACTGACCGGACATACGCTCTCGAGCCCGGACGTACGGTCAGGAAACCGGCTATTTGTCCTTAAGCCTCACTCTCGTGAATTTTCGAGTCCAGCGATCCTTTTAATGGATAAAGCTTAGTATCTAACTCCTAAGGGTCCTCTAGAACTATGCAAGATGACATGTCGTATTTCGTTATAGCAGGATTTAGCTATGTCGGAGGATTGGAGCGAGCGTACGAGGTAAGTAAACGCTTACGAATACTTTCTGAAAAACGTGGGATATGTCAGTTGACTGACCACGAGTATGATATGAACATGTCTACATTTTTGTATCCACTTGGTAACTGCTTTATTAACTCAATAACAAGATGCATTGTATGACATGGTACATCGGTACGTGCGGTATAATGGTCATAGGCTTACTATATGAACTTCATTCTATGGTCAAATGTGTGTGTTGTTATGTGGGCTTTGGATCCAATGGTTTCGTGACTAGGCACAGCCATTCCT
This sequence comes from Corylus avellana, assembly GCF_901000735.1. NCBI lineage: Eukaryota > Viridiplantae > Streptophyta > Magnoliopsida > Fagales > Betulaceae > Corylus > Corylus avellana. The sequence goes on along the minus strand of NC_081548.1, from coordinate 15,497,424 downwards.
AAACGCCTCGGTCACTATAGGACGGACATCATTAGTGGTGTGGGCCACCCGAGGTCGGACTCAGTCGTGCCACTAATGTTATATATGGTAGACCGTTCAATGGTTGGGGTACGGGCATTGTACTATAGGTCCCTCGGGACAGCGTCAACCCTGCTGAGAAGGGGTAACATCTTAGGTAGACCATACAGGAAAGTTATGATGTATAAAGCATTACTTTTTCCTGCATTAAAATACTTAGGCGATTGCTGTCGGGAGTACACCAACCTCTTTATTAACTAAACAATACTTTTATGGTGTATTAACAGAGACAACACCTCTTTTCAAATGATTACTAAAACTGCATGTTTATTTCTACTTAAATGGGATCAATCATACCTAATTGTGAGGTTTACTTACTAAGTCGTTAGACTAACACTGTTATTACCCTTTTAGGAAGTTTGTCACTAGAACCCAATAGTGGCACGGTTGGCACTACAGACCTTGCTTTAGAATCTTCATACTGCTATCAGGTTTGTTTTACATTATTATTAGTTGCTCCATGTCTTTAATTTCGAGGAATATACTTGTCCCATAATCGTTTATAGTTCTTCTCAGATTATATTTCACCTTCCGATGCATTACTCTGAAATGCTTAGAGGGGCGATTCCTCATTTAGTCACAAGTTGGTTTAACTGAGGCAATTGCTAGTAATCTCGCCAGGTTAGCCAAGGCTAATTTTGGAGGCGTTACAGTTCCCCTATAAGATCATGTGGGTTTTACAAGTTTCAATGTGGACTATCGGATCCTTCAAACCATTATACATCTCAATCTAGAGGACTTTGAACTTCCAGGGAAGTAGAAATCTCGTGATTTGGGTTGGAAGGGAGTTTTGTGCCTTGAGGAAGGGACATACAAACTTGAATTCTCAAGGACGACACCAACTGTTGATACAATCGATGCATGCCAAACACCAACTGAGGGTACCTACAAGAATTAAGGGGAGGAGGGTGAGCTAGAAGACTTGCTAGGTGTGTTGAGGGGGGATTCATTTGATGTTTAAGTAAAGGTTGGTCTAAGAGGAAAAAGGTAGCAGAAGGATTAATGTTATGAGAATGAGGATGGATTCCCGAACCAACTCTAGTAGCCCTGCTCTTATACTGAGCTTCGGTCCCCTAGCATGACTGCAAAAACCTCACGTTAACAGTGATAAAGCAATGAGCATTGCTTCACAGGCGGCTGTGTTACACCTAAGGTGATAGCATAGAAAATTTGTGGGTTTTTTTGTGAGTAAAAACCACTTTGTTCTTTGTATTGAAGCTTTTGAATAGTTAATGTAATCGAAAATTGCAAGATTTTAACCATTAATGGATCCTGCCCAGGCCTTGGCACCAAAGGAAAAAAATATATATATTTATCCTAGGTAAAACTTACTGAATTTTTCCTAATCTCGTGGTGCTTCTAATTCATGTTATTGTCGTACAGTTAAAGTTAGCCTCCTCTGAAAAGAAAATCGAAAAAAAAAGTAAAAAAAATTGATATATAGAAAAAAGTGCAAAACTTTTGCTTATTATTAAGTTTAATTTGGTTTGATTTGTTTATCGAGAGGAGAATCCGAAAAGTGAGAGTTTGAGTTGTGATGAAAATGGCTTGCATTTTAAATACAAGGTTTTGTCTCTTTTACTGCAACATTCGATGAAAAGGTATCAATCTTTCATGTCGTGCCCACTTTGTTGCAAACTAGTAGAAAAGTTGATATTTGTTCCACTGCCTGCACGAAAGTGAACATTGGCCTGCCAAAATCACTTCTGTCAACATCACACACGTCATCCACTTGCTCTTTACCTTTTCTATAACTACTTAAATATAATTTAGATGCCTTTTCTTTCTTGCCTTCAAATCAAAAGACAAATATTTCTTCTGTTAATATTTTTTAGAGAGGGTTTTTTCACTTTTAATTTGAAGAGATGTCCTAATTTGAAATAAAAGTAAGAATAATTTTAAGTGTCAGTGTTTGTAAGTGTATTACATTTTGAATTATTTGTTAAAGTTTCGGTTTTGAAAAAAGAAAACAAAAAGGTAAACGAAAAAGTATTATTAAACAAAGCCTTTTGATATTGTAGCAAATTAGTCTATGTGATTTCAAAAGTACCTTAAAGTTTTTTGGGGTTTTCAAACTATCCAAAGTACTAGTCACCGCTATCAGTGACAGAGGAAGAGGCCTCTTCCAAATGACAAGAAAATTTTTTTTAGGGTTACTTTACTGAAGACCCTTGAACTTCCACTCGATTTGACAAACTCCCTAAACTTTAAAATCTTTCAATTTAGTCTCCTGAACTTTTAATTTTTATCAATTTAAACCCCTCCATCAAATTTAGCAGTTAGAAATACAAAAAAAAAAAAAAAACCAAAATATCCTTGATTTTCGTTTTTTTTTTTAAATAAAAAAAAAGAGTTTTGGAATTAAGGGTAAAATTGAGATTTTATAAAAAATCAGGAATATAAATATCATTTAACATTTAAAATCTGACGGAGTGGTTCAAATTGATTGCAATTGAAAGTTCAGGAGACTAAATTGAGAGATTTTGAAGTTTGGGAAGGTTTGTCAAATTGGTTGGAAGTTTAGAGGTCTTCAATGAAGTTATTCCAAAAAAAATTTAAGGTAAATTTTTTTTTAAAAAAATTGTGGTTAAATTTTTTATTTTTTATTTTTATTTTTTTGCTAATGGGCTTCTACCAGCTAAAATTTTTAGCCATGGACATCTGTCCATTTTCAAATGTGACTCCGTTCCTAACCACTATCTAGCAGTGACTTGACGAAAACCTTTGGGTAAAGATAAACATGCACGCCGCGTGCAAAAATTTTTTTTTAAAAAAAAAAAAAAAAATTTTTGCACGGGCGTGCCACGCACGTCGCGTGCTGTGAATCAGTGCTCAAAACCTTTAGATGGCTCCACATCATAACCAATCAAAAGGTCCAAGTCATTTAAAAAATGACATGTCATTAATACGTCAGCATCTTTAGGTCGCATCTTTTAAGAAATTGATCGGTCAAGACCTTCATAGTTCATAACCAGAATGTTACATGACAACCCGATTTAAAGAGATGAATAACTACGTGTGAGATTTTTTTACCCTTCACAAGCAACATATTTATTCCTTAAATGTTTAAGTAAAACTCATTTGGTATAAGAGTCTATTTGAAATTGTATTTGAGAAATAAAGTTTTTAAATCAAAAAGAGCTTTTGGGCGAAAGTTTCATTTTTAAGTTTTTGTCAAAAGTGCATCTTAACAATTTTTAGGTTTTTTGGACATTTAAAAGCCTTATTAATTTTTTTACCAAATAAATATTTTTTTCTTCAAACGGACATTTTGAGTCTTAAAAGCACTTTTAAGCCCCTCAAACGCAATTTCAAACATGCCCTAAACTCAATTATTTCCTCCATCTTTCTGTCTCATTCGTTCTCACATGCGGTACCTCACTGACCTCACTCCATCTAGAGGTGCTGTGGCATGAGGCAAATGGGGGTGCTTGTCTATGAGGGTTGTAAGTGTAGTTTGCTTGTACTTGAATCCTTCTTTGTTATTTGTTTTCTGGGTTTCGTTGCCCCATAGTGCTTTTTTACCTTTGCTGTGTTAGTTAAAGAATTTTCACTTTTTTAACAAATTCTTTGTATTGGCTGCGTAGCTGATTTTATATTGTCTTATGGTTTGAAATCTTATATTTACTATTGCATTATTTTGCTGCGTGCTTAGAACTTGTATGTGAAGTATAATTTGTTTGGATTAATTTCCTAAGTGCATCATTGACCCCCGTTTTCAATGGCTTAGTCACAATCTTTATCATCTTACCCTGAGTCCTGCTCTTAACGGACGGCGTTTACTTTGCGGATTACAAAAATAGACTTCTTTAGAATAGATAAGTTGTGGTTACATCAGAATGACCTTCCTGTTGTAAAGTTACTCGAAGATAATGTTGAATCTAAACAGTGGTCTGCACTTGACTGAGTTAGATGATATCCTCCTTGCGGAGTTGTTATCATCATAACCTAGAGGCTAAGGAGGAGAATGCAAATTATTATTGTTTGGTATGAGTTACCTAGATGGCAAGACCAGTGAGAATAATTTTTATGTAGATATAGTAGTTAATATTCACTCGCCACCAAGGGATATTAACTGAAGGATTAGATCGTCGTTGCATTCTATATATCATGGTTTATGGTTTCCATATTAGATTGCTTGTTTGCAAAATTTATATGCCCTAATCTTGTTCTTAGTGGTTTTCTCATAATGAAAATGTATCCATCTTACAACCCCCTTGCAACTATATATTCTCAACCAAAACAAGCTGACTAGCTAGACCAAATTACGTGGATTGTAATTGTAATTTGGATATACTTACGGCTATATATGCCACTCAAGAGGACAAAAAGCGATATGATTGCTTGAATAAGTTCAATGAGATGGCTAAATGGTACATTTTGGCATCTTTGTCAAATATACTCCAGCATGATCAAATGCGGAACATGCCACTCGCTTTAGACAGCATGTTAAGTCTGAAGGAGATGTTTGATGGCCAAGGTTGTGCCGTTAGGCTAGGCAAGAGATGATGAGGAGCTTCATAATGCCATGATAGCGGTAAGAACTCCAGTTTGAGATCATTGTTTGAAAATAATCTCTTATTTGAATGAATTGGAGGTAATTGGTACAGAGATTGATACAGAGTCTCAGATGGGTATGATCGTCCAGTCCCTTCCAAATTCGTTCAGTCATTTAAGACTCAATGTTAGTATGAAAAAAAGTATTATACTTTTTTGAATTGATGAGTGAGCTCAGCAGAGTGGAATGCATCTTGAAAGCCATGGCAAGTGTGAATATGACTCAAGATCCACTTCCAGGCAATGGCGGGAGGAAGAGGAAGAGAACCAAACAAGTAGGCAAACAAGTTGCCCAAGGAGAGAATAAGATTGGGCGCAAGGCAGCAAAGGCTAAACCAAAACACTGCAACACATTTTTCATGAAGTCTCTAAAAACTTTGTTTTTTGAACTCGTTTCAGGTCAATGACTCTGTAGACATTGTACATAACATATATACAACGAAAACTACCGATTGAAAACATTAAAAAGTGTCTAACTTTTAGATTTATGAGAACAAACCCATTTTCGTAAAAAAAACTAATTTTTATGCTTTGATTTCATCCAAACAGATACTGGGCGGCATAACAATGTGTTTACAAGCATAACAAAAACACATATAAACACTTTTTACGTACTTTTTGAGAAAATAAATATAAATCACAATTTTATCACAACTTTGTACGATAATACAATTCCTACAATCTTGTTAGGTTTTACTACTTGCTAAACCCTAAACCCTAAACTCTAAACATTAATTTGATGATCAAATTAATGTTTCTAAGTTCTTTTACACTTAGGTGTTTTAGTGGTTTTAATTTGGAGTTGATCTACTGAACAACTATAGTTGCATCAACAAAGGCGTTCAGATGTGATTGTTCCAGTAACACTCCAGAGAGACTCGTCAGCATTGGCGTTAGCTAGCCCTCTTGATGACATAGTTACAGAAGACCCGTTGGGAGCTCCGTCAGCAAGTTGTTTTGATGTGGCTGATGCAAATGAGTTATAGAACATGTCGTCAGCAAGACTTCCTTACGCTAGCCCATTGTTGCTTCGCTCGGTGGCCGCAAGCCGCCTCTCCTCCGTAAATTCCACGGATAGGCACCCACCTCCTCACTGAGAGCTGATATCTGCTGGTCTTGCCGAGCGAGGGCCTCCATAATACAATCATAGCTGGGACCTCCATCAGTAGGTGGCGTAGATCCTGAGGACAAGGCTCCATCCGACGAGATTCCTCTCGCTATCAACCATCGAGCTCGAGGTGCTTGGACAGTTGCGGTTGCGCCATGAAGATGCGACCCACTCGCATTGAAGAACGTAGAGGGGAGGAGTCCCTCTGGTTGTGTGGCAGGCTAGTCGTCAAGAGATACCCCGGCATGCTCTAGAATCCTGTGACTTGGACCTCGTAAGGTAGGAACGTCTCGAGGTCTGCCATCCTCACGTCCTTCATGATCGAGAACACTAAGGAGTCGAAGTCGATCGAAGTCCATGTCAGCACGACATAGAGACAGAGAGCCTTATCTTAAGCGATGGTAGCGAGGCTCCTGACTGGGAAGATCTGACTAATGATGATGCTGCAGACGAGTCGGGCCTCATCCATGAGGTCACTCATGGTGAATCCTCTCTGCCCCTCTAGCTACATCATGTGCGTCCGCCCCTCGGTAAAGCACTCCACATATCTCGTTGGGGGTGGCGCCCTGCCACCCCAGAGGTGGTGTGCGGCCACGTTTGAGGTGGCTGGGGTGGCTCGCTAGCCATCCCTCACCCTTGGAGGTGGGTACTGGTTTAGCAACCCCCCCTTCTTTTTTTAAAAAAAAAAATAATTAATTAATTTTTCTCAATCAAAATGTTTTATTTTAATCTCCAATATTAGGAGATGTCCAGCTTAAAAGGGCAATTTGAAATGCCAAGTTTTCAAAAATCTGTTAATGTCATTTGAACAGTAACACAATTCAAACGACACTTTCTGGTGCGTAAATAGTATTATTCGAATAGTGAATAGATACATTTTAGTGACATTTTTTCAGTATAAAATATTTATATATATATATATATACATATATATATAGATAAAGAAAAAAGTTTAATGACATTTGAATAGTGACGTTTTTAAAAAAATGTCACTAAACATCCACCCTATAATATGTTGATTTCTCATTTCACGCTAACAACCAAGTAATTGATCCAATCTCATGTCATTTTTAGTGACATTTTCTAAAAGCTTCACTCTTCAAATGTCATTAAACTTAGTTTTTTTGTAGTGTTTTTTTTCAAGTATCATAATCTCAAACCTCATTAAACCCCCCACCTTTTTTTTTTTATAATATTTATTTGGTAGGTTGGAATATTGAGGAATCATAAGCCGACTTTTTACAAGAGGCGGCCCAACTTGAAACCAATCAGACTGGAAGCAGAATAATCTGCTCAAAGTAGTGGAGAAGAATGATGAAAGTATTGCGACCACAAAAGATGATAACATAATAAGTTATTGCCACAAATAGACTTCACTTAGCTTGCCTCCTCCATAACCCACTTTGATTATGTCCATAACCCACTTGATTATGTCCATAACCATTACCCGTGCCCTATAATTGCTTGCACTCACCAATACTTCACTATAATTTGCTTCGTGTGAACATTAATTTTCTTTTAAGTTATATGATGCTAAAAGTGCTTCAAATGGTAGACTTCTAGACAGTTCTAGTGGAGATATCTGCAACTATGTTTATCAAGACCAATTATTGGCATATTTCAATTCTTCTCTTTCTTCCATGTACCAATTAAGCCAAGCCGACCCCACCACTAGCTAGCTCCAATGATTTTCGCAAACACCTACAATTGCGAATTTTATACGTAAGTTGGTTTCTCATTGTGGCCAGCAGGATAGAAAAACTTGCTAGGATATATATATATATATTTCTGAGATTGATTTGCTACAACATTTCCTTAGAAACATGATTCTCATAAATCACAAATGATTTATCTACACCTCATATACATAACACGTCTTATCATTCATATATCAAATGAAGAACCATAAAGGGTAGTGGTTTAATGGCTTAGAAAATTTTTTAAATTGGTTAAGAAAACATTAAGATATGGGTTTGAATCCTGTAATGAGAATCTCTATGCCTGATTAATATAAACTATTTTGGTTTTCATTAATGTTTTTGTGGAGTTGAGTTAGACTATAATTCAGTCGAATTACCCAAGGCAAGATATATTTGTGTCAACAACCTTAATTTGACACATGAGGTGGCAAGCAGATAGAGCACTCGGGGTAGGCTGATTAACGTCTAAACTAAAATCTTTATAGAGTATCAAGTTTAGACATGCATGTATTTCACACTACATGCATGTGATTATTATCGACAGTACAAGTGAGTAAATCGATACCAACTTTCTCGCTCTCCGAGTCACATAGGTAATTATTAATAACTTTATTTATGCCCTGTGTTACCTTTGACTGTTTAACCAAGTAGAGATTTAAGTGTTTACTACTTTAATATCTTGCCTATGACCATGAATGATGTACGTGGTCTAAAGAGGCCTTGATATGAAATCAACTGAATCAAAACTGACTAACACGAGGGTAAAAGAAAGACTATTTAGTAACACATTCGTACTGTATTTAAACTCACTATCGGCAGATTGTGTAATTTCTTGAATGTTATAACATAATCGTGGGTACATCAATATTGTTGTGGAGGCTAAGCATTACTATGAGATATTGGCCTTGAAAAGAATTAAAAATGCTTCATATGATCATGTGATCAAACGAGTTTAGGGATGTTGCTACTTTGAACTTTATAAAATTTAGTTATAGTGGAAGAGTATTTTTGTCTCCTAAAAAAGTGAAAAGACAAAATTACACATCCATTATAACTAACTGAATATTATCTAATTCATTTGAACTGAAGAGGATCCTATTCCATTGCTCTCAACCTTTCTACACATGTTCTTTTAAGGTTGTACTATCTATTTGACCGTTTGAACATGATGTAAAACATATTGAGAGATATATAATTTAATTAATCATGCTCACTGGAAGCCAGTCAACGCCATCAAGGCGTGGAGTAACGCCTCAGGCTCTACTCCACACCTTGGGGTTATTTTAAGACAAAATTGTGACGGCGTGCTTAAAAAGATTGAAATAGCTTTCAACAGCTAGCGTGTGTTGCTTTCGACCTTCCTTGTCTAAACATGTAAAATTAAAGTATGTAGACTGGATTTTGTTGGTATCTTTTTAGTAGTGTAAGAAAAATATTATACACTTAGAGTCTGTTTGGAATTGTGTTTGAAGAGCATAAAAGTACTTTTAACATTTAAAAAGTCTGTTTGAAGAAAAAAATATCTGTTTGGTAAAAAAAATTAAAAGCGCTTTTAAAGGTACAAAAAACCTAAAAATGGCCAAAACGCACTTTTAGCAAAAGCTTAAAAATGAAGCTTTTGCCCAAAAGCTCTTTTTGACTTAAAAAACTCTATTTCTCAAACGCAATCCCAAACAAGCTCTTACTCTCACACTTTTATATCCAAATTTTTAATGTGTCAATAAATTTCACCATTAAGTTTTAGATTGAACATTATTTTATTTTAAATTAATGGTAATTTCCACTATCACCAGAAACAAATTTCAGCTTACTAGTGCTTAACAACAAAATTGTTTGACCCCTAATCCTTGCACATAATAGTCTCTGACTTCGCCCCAAATTATCAAATCAGAGAATTTACATTTAAAAGTGTGAGAACGAGAGTACGTGTAGCGTGAAGACCATTTTTCATTGTCGATGGCAATCGACGTGGTGGAGAATCTTGTGATCTATCTGCCTATGACTACTGTGGGCCGCCCTCCTATTTGGAGTCACAGAGTGATTTTAACGCTACGATGCTGAGTTGGGGGCATGATGTGGACGTTGCTTTGGCGGATGTGGTGGAGGAGAGGGACTCATCACCCTTTGATTCGACCTTGGGTCGGAGAGGTTCCAACAATTTGCGGTGGATGACAAGTCGCACTAATGTCTCTTCATCGCCCAACCTTGATCATTTCCAATCAACGGTGGGGATTCTTCAAAGTGGAAACCAAATCCCACCATTATAAAATGTCGTACAAATTCTACAACTCATTCCCAATCTTTCCACTATCCAATGGCTTTAACCATTTCTTTAAAAAATTTCTTCATTTCATTATGCAAACAAGATGCAAAATGTCTTTCTTTTTTTTTTCCCAAAAAAAAAAAAAAAAGGTTAATTACATTTTTAATACCTAGGTTTCACGTTTTTATTTTTTCCCGCTTAGGTTTCAATTCGTATTACAGATGGTATCCGACTTATGGATAAATATGAGTTTAGTACCTCCGTTACCATTCCGTTAGCCAAACTAACAAACTGCAATGAGGGTGGTTTCTGCCACCTCTGCGGCCGGTTTGGGGGTGGCTCGACCATCTCCAAGGCATTTTGGAGTGGTTTTGGTCATTAGGAATGGTCAAACAACCCCAAGAGCCCTTAGCAGTATAGATAATATTTTTTTCTTTCTAATTTGTAGTATAGATAATATACTTCTATATTTAAATGTTATGTAGAAAGAATAAATAAAGTAGCTTTTGGCTATATATTAGATAAAAATATTGCTAAATCATTGGTGATGCTTAATTAGAAGTATATTATCTAAATCTTTTCTCTCATTCCTAAAAACTCCTACCTTTGCTCTTAAAGTATAAAAGCCTCCCTCTTTTCCATTGTCTCTCCTCTTTCTTCTATTTGTTTATGTATTTAATACTTATCGTGCCGATTTTATAGAGAAATTAAAGGATAAAAGTAAAAGACATTGTTATAATTGGTTCTTTTTTGTGAGCACTATGACATAAAGCAATGCCCTTACAAAAGCTTTCCCTAGGCAAACATTGAGGGCTACTTTATATATCATTTATTTGACAAATTGATAAACTATAATAAGAATTTGAAAAGCTATATTTTCCTTTGTTCATAAAATTATTCACTTTAATTGAGAAAATCCTTAATTTCTTTGGTGGGTGCGTATGGGACTCATTCTTAAAAGGCTATCATCATGCCGTGCGGCCCTCCCCTTTCTCCCCCGTACTTCATTTTTGTTTTCCTTTTGTTTTGTTTTGTTTTTTTTATTTTTTATTTATTTATTTTTTAAGATACTTGATTATCTTGCATAATGGGCCGACTTAAAGTATTCGCAACATCTACCTTATAATTCTTTTCATTTCTCTAAATGTAGGAAAAGTAAATATAATAAAAAAAATTCACAAAAAAACTACTTCCACCCACTTTTCTAAACATTGGGTATGACACAGTACTACCAATATGTTTAAGAAAGCTCTTCCCTACCCTTTATTTTAACACAATATTTGTCTCTAAGGAGTAAATAAATCGGCTTGAACCATGCCTCAAGAAGTAGAGATTATTAGTTTGAATCCCTTCATTTTCTCTCCCAATGTATGAAGATGTCAAAAAAAAAAAAAAAAAACAACAATATTTCTCTCCGATCCGTTGGGATTTTGTAAAAACTGTGATGGTAAGTAGGAAGCTTATATTTTGTAAAGAAATGTTATTTAAAGGAATGCTACATTTCTTCCTTGTGTTCTCGTAATTAATCTACGTAGATAGTGTTTTCTAAAAAAGTAGAAATAAAACTTACCTCATGTCGGTCATATTTTTTATTTTTTATTTTAAAATACCACGTAAGATCAGGAGAACACCATGATGAACCTATCCTTTCTCTATTATTTAATTGGTATATAAAAAGACAAGGTAATCTATTGTTTAGTATATTTAGATATAGAAGCAAAAATTAGTTCAGTTCTCTAAATTTAGAGGAAACTAATAATAATAATAACTGTTGTGAGTGCTCTTACTAGTTAACGTCTTTGTCTTATATAATTAGATTCAAGATATGTGAATTCATAAAGTAGTGCACATGCAAGGGGGAGAGCCATTTGGCTTCAGAAATTCCATTCCTGTCCAGGAGTATGTCTAAAAACAATGGCTTAATTTAGAAATATTAAGGAGAAAAACAACAGTAGAGAAGATTTTGAGTCAAGGTTTGTCTATGTTTAAGATATTAAATGTGTACGTGAATTGAAATGTAAATTTTAAAAATATAATTAAGTATTTGGTAAAATTGTAATTTAATATTTAATAATGTATATTTTTTTTTTAAATATATCTTATTACATGTGATTTGAAAACGTAAAAATTTACATTTTTAAATAACAATTTAAAAAAAATAAAATTTCCAATAATTTATTTTTTACAATTTAGTTTAAAAACTTACTTTTTTATCTATAAAATTGCAACGGCAAACCTTCAAATTCTTTTGAATGAACGTGCTAGTTAGCTAGCAGCTATAATACCTTAAAAACGCAAATCCTGAATGCTGGAATTAGTAGCTCATATTAAAACAGCAGTGAAAGGCCAAGTAGACGGGAGCGGATCGCGACGTCCACGGAGTGGGGTATTTTGAGAATTTTCAAAATACGTCTATACAATTAGAGTTTAGGGTTTTCCTATATGTATGTTATGATGTAACCTTGAATCATTAATAGAAAAATACAGTCGCACTCTCTGTGGGTGTAAGCACATTGCCGAACCGTATTAAATTTATGTCTCAACTCTATCTTAATTCTCTCTTTCGATTCTATATTATTCATTATTGTTGTCCACGGTAATAACATTGAACTTTGAGAAACATTCCCCTTATGTTGTTATCAAAGGATTTATTAGAGTCAATATATATAAAGATATCGAATAACGAAAATTGGGCTGCAAAAATGGATTAAACTCCAAAAATCGGAAGGAATTGAAAAAAGAAAAGAAGGTTACATGAAGCGTTTTTTCTTTTCTTTTTCATGTACAGTGAAAAGATGGTGCTAATTGGCATGTATTCAACAAAAGTCAACCTTTGTACGAATCGAATGCCCATCAGCTTTTACAAGTACGGCAAATGAATCTAAATGGGTTGAAAAAATGTTGAGAAATTGAAGACATGATCATCTAGGTGGTTCTCATGTACGATCGGAGGATAAATTCTCTTTATTTTAAGTGAAATGAAAAGAGCGGGTTAACCGCATTTAAAAATGATAGAAAATTTGGTGCATAATGAGCCTCAATTCCCCTCTTCCATTCCAAAACCAACTAAAATGATCATTTCCTTTCTTGCTAGAAACGATATCTTCGGCACTTTTTTTGAGCAAAAACAAGAAGTGAAGGAGTGTTGTGCCAAATTTTCCATAAATTAATAGATAATATTTAGTATGTTTTACTCGCAATTGTACAAAATCAAACGATAGTATAGTGCAACGAGTATGAGATTGATTCTACGAGAATTGTTGATTTTGTTTTAGAATTAATAAAAATATCAAATTGTCACTAAATTGATATTGTGAAAAAGAAATAAAAATATATAAAGATAAATGAAAAGGTAAAGGCAAGGCTTTGATATCCACCACTAATCATACTTAGATAATATAACAATATCCCAATGATCCAATCATATTATGAATACTTAATGTTTGCCAACCTAAGGGTATGGGTGTCTATTCCTTAAACTATTGATTTTCCTAAGCAACGAATTAGGTATGGATATCTACTATAATTCTTTTCTTTCTTAAAAGATTTAGCATGGGTGTCTACTAAGTTATTTTTTAAGAAAGCATAAATTTGTGAAAATCGACAAATACATGAGGCCTAGGGCATGGGTGTCTACTCCCGGTTCCCCATATTGGTTAACCCAAGAACCCGGTGTGGATTTCTTTTGTTACTTTTATTAAACCTAGGACTCGATCATCCAAATTGATTTAATTAACTAGTCCATACCACATACATATAATGATCAATCATATACATATAAGGAATTCAAGAAACCAAGAATTAATCAATTTAAGCAACACAATATGATTATCACAAAGACGTCAATATTGAAATATTAAATAAACATAATTAGGGCTTCAATCTAGCCCTCCTTAAGAGTTAGTTACACATAATTAAAATAAAACTAAAAAGAAAAGGGAAAGAAAGAATTGAAAACTGCTCATAGAAGTAGCCTCCAATTCCTCTCTCCAAAATTATGTCTCTAACCAGGATAATTATTCTCAAGTTTTAGAGGTCTATTTATAGGGTTTTAGAAGTCCTTGTTACACTAGTAAATCTAGAAAATTTGTAGGGTTTTAGTCCTATTACAAGTGGGACTTGAAAAACACTAATATGGAAGGAAAGAGAGTCTGGCCGCAGCTCTTTGTTCTCCAGCGCACGGGTGCGATCAATCGCAGCCCGTGTGCACTCGATCCTAGACAATGTGCGCTCGATCGCAAGTGCGATCGATCACAAGCCTCCTGCGATCGATTACACTACTAGAAACTCTAACTTTTCCCAATTTCTCTCTTTGAGCCCAAATCTTCCAAATTTACTTCCTTCTCTTCCAAAATCCTACAAAAGCATGGAAAACACATAAAAGAACTAAAATAGCATAAATTAATCGAAACTAAAGGAGTAACAAATATATGTTAAAGGCTAAAATATGAATATTTTGACACTTAACAAAGGTGCTTCGGTTGTTGACAAAGAGAATACCCTTATTCCAAACGCTCTTTGGTAAGTCTTTAAGTGTTACACCTTGTTAGTTTTTAGGTTGGCTACTTCGGTGCCTAAAACACTTTGTGTTAGAACTCATCTCCTACAAGGAGATTTAAAGTAGCTCACATGTCACATATATTATATATTTAAGAGAGTTTTTATTCAACTGAAACTTTTGAGCAATTAAATATACAGATAACTACTTAAGGTGAAAGGTTATTTCATTTCATGAAAAGTTGTATCCCGAAAGGTTATTTCATTTCTTGAAATGTTGTATCCCTTGATGGAAGGAAGCAACGTTTAATTATGAATAAAGGTCTTGGTCTATCTATAAATAAACATGTGATTCTCCATCAGTTACAACATAAACGTGAGAAACAGATAGGTCAAATACTCTTATTTATCACTCTCCAACATATTGTGATGGTTCAACTATAAATTTCTGAATTACTCAATTCAAGTGCTTAAGAAACAATGGCCAATGATTAGTGTTTTTATTTTATGTCTATATGATAATTTTTTCTCAAATGCTTACATTAGTGGTATCAGAGCCTACTTCTGTGCTATATTGTTTAGTATGAATTTGTTGATTGTTTCTTGAGTGATTGAACGTTTATGTGTTCACCGTTTTGAGATTTTTTAAATTTTGGGTTTCAAGCTTTATAATGGGTATGGTTTAGCCAAATCTTCTGAAATTTAATGTGTAATGTTGTTTTTGTGGCTTTGGAGATTAATTTTATTGGTTTTAACATCATAAAGTATAGTATTTTTCAACCAATTTTCAGTACTCTTAGCCATATATTCGGCCTAGTTGTTTTCTTGAAAGGATTATTTCTTTTAATTGATTTCTAAAATACTCATATGTTTCTTAACCCATAAATCAAAAGATTTTATGATTCTTAACCAAAATCATGCTTTAAAATCAAGTTTCAGTGCGAAAATTTGGTAAAAAAAAATGAGAAAACCTATTTTTAGACCCGTATGGGGCGAGACCCAACCTAAATATGACTTCAGACCCGGTTGAAGTTAGGGGATGAAGTCCCCTACCCAAATGCAAGCCACTTGCATGCTAGGCGCATGTACACGTGCCATAAAGGGTAAAACTGATTCGTTTTCCAATGTGGCGAGATTCGAACCCATTTTATAAAACTTCATAGATGAATTTTTGGCATCTATATGAGAATTAGATGTTATTGAAGTTGTGATTATTTTTAGGAATAGCCACAACATTCTAATTTTATAATGATTATCACATAAAGATTATTTCCATTAACTTCATAAGGAAAATTAAATTTAATGACTTTGCCCCACATGAAGGTTATTATTTTTTTTGATTTAATTATAATCTCCCACTTGTCCTTAATTCCAATTTGGCATACATGTGACAAGTTCTTAGTGAAATAGCCTACCAAATTTTAGGGGATTCTCCATTGCGAAAATTCAAACCCACACCCTAGTACATGCCCTAAGCACTTGGGAATTTCCTTGGGCCATTGAACCACCACCCTTGATGGTACAACCTACTTTCTCTGATTAGTAAAGTTTTAAGTTTATATGAGATGAGCTGTATTTACTGTATATGATGGTTTTAAAGTTTTAATTTATTAAGAGATTTTAGTATTACTGAATTCTTAGTCTATAGAATTCTTATAATCTCATAAGAAATGCGTAATATCATCTTCCTATGAAAAGGGAGCGTTAAACACTGCTCCCTAGAAAAAGGAACTCTATGTCAGCAGAAAAGTAATCTCTTCTTAGAGTCCTACATGCTAAACTTAGACAAAATCTTGCGGATGTATGCAGCCTGAGATAAGTCATATTCTTACAATCTTGCCAAATCCTAATCTCTTAAGTCCTTCACATTAAACTGGTTAAACAACCAAATCTTGAGTGTTGATAATGCCCTTACATTTTGAGAAGATTGTAATAAAAAAATATCACGTTACGGTCCAAATTGACCCAAAAAAAAAAAAAAAAAACAAAAAACTTCCAAAGGATGTTAACTGTTATGGTCACATATATGGTGGAGTCCTAGTGTCACCTTTTTAACTCAAAAAGGGTGGTACAACAGTAAAAGTAGCGATTCTTGTTGTTGGGGTTAATTGCATCTTTTCCCAAAATTTTGTCCTAGTGCATGGTGGGTTACAAATATAGACCACACTTGAATCAGCAATCATGCCTTTTGCTCGTAAAGTTCACCCAAGTTAAGAAAGTGGTACAAATGAGCAAAACAATTGAAAATGGTGCAAGAAAGAAAGCACTAACTAAGCAGTACTCCTTGTATTGTAGTGGCGGCGAAATTATAGTGCTTCGTACCAAAAGATTGCTCTCCAAAATAATGAAATATAATTTCAAAGTAAGTGGGCATGTGTCAGCAACCCTCAATCTTTACTTCTCAGCACCAAATTAAGGTCAAAAGCAGAATTGTATCTGCCCGGCCAATTGCACCCCAACACGTGTCCATTTCCAAAGTTTCTTCCGACAGTTGCGTAGTCGTGGATCACCCTACCATCCATGGATCCCATCCATCTATCCTCAGAAATGCATGTTTACATATAATGGTGGGGGCCAATTATTATTACTGCAAATTAATGTGTTTGCATGATATTTGCAATCGTGCATGTGATTGGGACTTGAGGATTTCATTGAGAGGTGTTTATTAATATTGGGGAAGGGCACCACATTGTTTTCGGATTTTTTTGTGGAGAAGATTCATGTTTGGTTGGAGTGCTATTTCCATTTCAAAGAGCAAAATCATCACCTTTTTCTTTTCTGTGTAATATGTCCATCTCTTCAAAAGCGAAACCTAATTGAGCATCTATCTCCAGTCTCCACCACATGTTTTAAGATTTTCAAATTGTGTTTATTTGTTTATTATGGAAAAGAAAATTACCTCGAACAGCTTGTTGTCTCTTTATCTATATACAAAATATTTTTTAAAAAAAGCTCTTAGAAAGTAATGTGTCACAATGATTGAGAAGGAGATGAATCCAAATTTTGAGAAATTCAATCATGTTGTGGCACATATCATTTTATAAGATTTTCTTTTGTAAAATGCCTAACATTTCTTTTCTTTTCTTTTTCTAATCATCTCTCTTATCTCTCTCAGCTACAATCAGTTCTCTCTTTTCTCTCTTGGTAGTTTCAGAAAATAATGAGAAAATACTGAAAAATAATATTTAAAGAATAAAAACAATCTATCGCAGCTTGTATAGAAAAAGTAGTACGTAAAGTAAAAAACCGTGCCATTTGGCATGGGAGCTAGTAACTTTCACAATTGGCTCTTTATATTTAGCTTTTTCTTAAAAATCTAACAAAACTCATGAAAACACCAATTTAACAAGCTTCCTTCTTTACTTTATATTTAACTAATGTCATTTGTCAAACATGCTCCCTACATTCTAATTTCTAAGAGCCAAAAAGCTAAAATTATATAATGTTATAAGCTTATTTTTTACTCTCATATCCCATGGTTGGTTTAAAACTAGTAAAAAATAATATTTAACTAAATTAGAGAAAGGTATAGAAAGTTTGATGTTTGATTCCTTTTAAATATGGTTCTTTAAATGTGATAAAGTAAATGTTTCTCCTCAAATTTAGTTTTTATTTGGAAAGGCCGTTATAAAAATGCTCTTAATGAAGTTGAATTGGTAGCTTATTGCTCAATTGCTTTTAATATTACTTATTTTACAAATTTTAACTGTTGAAGTATATATATATATATATATATATATATATAAACGTGACTGATTAAATCTCAAATCAAATAATATTTAAGGATTGCAATTGAGACATATATGGTTCCGAACCTTTAACCTTAAAGTTTGGATTAAGATAGTGTATTATATATATAGATGCTTCACCACAAAGCTTTTGTGAATGTTTATCTCCTCAATTAGTGGAATTAGACCCTTTTTTTTGTTTGTTTTTATGGGTTTTTTAATAGTCGGAGTGGGAATGGGGTGAATGGGCTGGACAAATTCATAAAGTCCATGTGAATAATCTTAGAAAAGACACATGAAAAGTTTGTTCAATAAAAGTTTGTTAAGCGTGCGATGAATTCGCATGCATATATGTCAATGGCTTTTATAATGAAATCCAGTCACGACTCCTATGGTTCACTAAGCATTGGACAGCACTAGGCTCTTGCCCGTGGCGTGTGACACTTTGCTGCATATTTGTAGAT
>NC_081548.1:15465533-15478929 GCF_901000735.1 Corylus avellana | reverse complement strand
GTAGAAGGATTGTGCCAGCTGGAAAGGGCTATTGCGGTAGAAGGCAAGTGGGTCGCTTGTCTTATACAAGATCGTGTTAATTGCAAAGGTTTTGTAAGTGTGAACGTCTTGTAATCCTTTATTCTTTTATTGAGTTAGTTGATTTCCTGGGTATGGCTACCCCAGAGAGGTTTTACAATTAGAGAGTTCTCTAATTGAATTCCTCTTCGTAACCAAAATATCTGTGTTCTTTACTGTTCATTGCATATATGTTTTTTATTAATTATTATTTTGTTAGGTCAGATCTATTTCCGCATAATATTGTGTGAAACACCTATACATTAAGAATAGGTGTCATTTGGAGTCGTATATAGAATTTTCATTATATAATGAGCATCTCTTGCATTTAGGTGCTCGAATTACTAGCAAATTAGACACGCTCGTAGAGTCGGGGCTGTGAGGTTCATCTGCTACTCCCTCTCTTTGGAGTTCAATATGACATATGAATTGTCAAATGAAAAACGAGAAATGAGCATAGGGTACACTAGTGTTTCAAGCCACATCAGCTTAGTGAGATACATAGCTGGATAAAGATGCAATATGTAGCATTATTCATTCACAATACATAGCATAGAAAACTTTTATTCAATTTTATTTGTAAAGAATAAAGAATTGGGTCTGTTAGTTTGATTTAGATTAGTAGTTTGATTTAGGTTATCAATTTTATTTGTAAGTTAATAATGGGCGTGACTCAAAATTTTAAGTAATTTTGTAATTTAATAATGTGTTTAGTACAAAGTTAATCAAATTAGAGTTAGAATTTTATAGGATATCGCTACAAAATATTTTCCAGCACAAGTTGATATCATGATTAAACTAATTAATAATTTATATTATTTAAAATAACCCAAAGTTTTGTGGCCAATGTCAAGGCACGTTCCTTTTCAGATCATAAATGTATTATAAATTGTGTTAGTGGGTTTGATGTTTTTGTCCCTTATTTCCACTCATCTCTCTAATGTATGGAGAAGAGGAAGTGGCTGAAATCGGAGACTTGTCCGTGATGTTTAAAGTAACAAAAACCAGCCTTTGTTGTAGACATCATATATTTATACAATTACTAGATATGGTAATCCTCATAACAGAGGAATTTGAATCTGTACAAAGAAATCTGTTAGATCCCAAATTATGCACTTACGGACTGGGTTGATGATGATCACCTGCAAAGCTGGGATCCAAGGCGTCAATTTCAGTAATTAAGCTTTCATTTAAGATATCGAAGATACTCTAAAGCTTAAGTCAGTGTCGACTTTGGCTTGAGGGGCGATAGACAGAGAGAGAGAGAGGGGTCATCCCTTGATCGAGGGAGAAGATGGGTGTGTACCATAAATGTATTAAGGAGGTGTTAAGGCCCACACTTCATGGGAGTGTTAAATATTAGTTAAGTAATTAAATTTATTATTTTTGTTATTAATTTAATTTTTCGGGATAAATAGTAATTAGTTAACAAATATGTTAATATCTATATGCTCTACCTAGCCACTTCCCTAGCTAATATATTTATTTCAGGTCAATGTTAATTTTATGATTGCAGTTTAAGCTCAAATGAGAAGATATGTCAGTTAAGAATCGATTGGCATATTTGTTTATTATAGAATGAGGATTTCATGCACTTAGGTGCTCGGATTGCTAACAAGTTGGAAACCAATAAGGGTGATGTAGGACGGCAAACCCCAATTAATTTGGGGTTCAAGTAATGGAAGTATAAAATGAAATATTTTTCCTTCTCTTTCTTGTATAGGACCACTTGTCTGCAAAGCTCATTCAAATGAGGTTGCAAACAAACAGACAGAACCCCGTTTCTGTAAACCCCATTCGAATGAGGTTGTAGATGAGTCTTTCAGTTTGGACTAATTTTGCAAGTAGAAGCAATTGTCCACAAACTCCGATTGAACAAAGTTGCAGATGAACCAAACAAAAATATCAAACTTTTTGAATAAATTAATGAATATGAAGCATCTACTTAATTATCATCACTATTTTGTTTCCCTTTAATTTATTTTTACAGCGGGAGCTGTACGTGGTGCGTGCATGCAAGAGAAGGATACAGCAACTGCAAGAACCAGAAAACTTTTATTCAATGCTCATTCACTGGACGTAACATATATAGAAAACTCTTAATCAATGTAAGTACTGAAAAGTAAAACAACTGCAAGAACCGGAGAAACTACGACTATAAAATGTGACATGAAAATGAACAACTGCATCGTATTGCACCAATTATCACTTAAAAGGTTGACACTTCCGTCTGAGAAAAGAATAGGCCGGAAGGTCCACCTTCAGGCATCAAAGCTAGTGTGACAGGACTTTTAGCTCCTTCTTCAACAGTCAAGACTCCGGTGTTGTGATTAATATCTGTCTTGACATAGCCCGGACAAACTGAGTTAATGGCAATGTTGGGATACTTCATAGCAAGAACCCTTGTAAAAGCATTCACAGCTGCCTTGGAGACAAGATAAGCAGACAAATTTGTCGGCCAGCCTTTGACTTGTATCAAATTCTCCTTGACGTCTTCTAGGAACCCTTCCACCACCTTGTCCACTTTTCCTTCTGTGAGGCCATCTACATCTCCTAGCTCCTTCCTTGTATTCTCATTTGGGATATGCTGCAATTCCATTGTTGTTAATTAGCACCTATGACATAACTAAAAGTCTCTACTTTCTGATATATAAAGTTCGTTTGAGTTTGCAATTTCAAAAGGTACAATTAAAAAATAATGATTTTAAAATGTTCAATTTGAAAATAATGCGTTCAAAAAAAATGCACCATTTTACCCACGATTTGAAAACACACCGCAATTTTTTAAAACGCGCTCTCTAATGATATAATAATGTTGTACCTTTAACTGTCCCAAGGAGGAGGAGACATTTATTATTCTTGCAGAATTGGATGATTGAAGAAGTGGAATTAGTTCTTTGCTCACTAGCTTCATCCCATAATAATTTGTTCTTATACAATCCGTGGCAGTTTCGAATGTTTGCTTGAAAACTTTCTCCAAGGATCCACGATTTCCACCTGCAACCTGTATCATCGTATGCAGTGGTAAATGATGTAGCATATATGTTTGAAATCATTTGAATACTATTTTATTTTGGACAAAGTTTTCTTTCGGATTAACCCAATCTAAACTAAAATTGATTTGTTCACATTTTTAATAAAATTAGGGAAAAATGCAAACTTAGTCTTTGTAGTTTACCTGATTTGCAAATTAGCTCTCTTTGGTATCAAAATGAACTCAGAGATCCCTGACATATGCCAAAAAAATAATTTACTCGTTCACTGACTTAACAGATTTCGTTAGTGTGACATCAACTTAAATATAACACGTGTCACAATTTTATTGGTTCTGACGTATTTACATTATCAAAATCTGTTAAATTAGTTGATGAAATTTGACTGTAATGAGTAAATTGTCTTTTTGGTACGCCTTAGGGATCCCTAAATTCATTTTGATACCACTGGAGGTTAATTGCAAATCAGGTAAACCACAATGACTAATTTTGTAATTTTCTCAAAAAATTAACCAAGTATGTGGTATTTGTCCTTAGTGCATGTGAAAACGCATATAAGAATATTGTACTCGATCTAAGAGACATATGTTAATTTAATAAATTGTATTTGAGGAATTTCCTTCATTCTTGTTTTGAAGTAAAACTTTGTCCTTTTATTTATTTTTATTTTTTGCATTAATGAGACTTTCTTTCCTACAGTGTGGGAAGGAAACCATTAAACTATATATTATAGTCTACATTTCCACTTAAACACATTATCTTGCAGTAATTAAGTATTTCAAATTTCTGGATTATACTCTAAATTTAAAATGCTGATAGAGATTATATTACATTGGGAAACTTACTTCATAATACCCTTGTATTAAGCCCTCTTGATCTTCTGCGTTGATTACGGATCCAGCAATCCCTGCATTGTTTATCTGCAATTTAAAATAATTTCAATATTAGAGTACTAAATGGGGGATAAGAACAAGACTTCGCATAGTTATTGGTCTGTATTTTTCACCAAGCAAATGACTTTTTTTTCCTTTTCAGAAAAGCCGGTGGAGGAGATCACTTATGGCTATTCTATCTAAGTATGACTATAGTAGTCGCTACTCGCTGAGAGCCGTACATGGAGGGACCAAGACAATGGGAACCGCATATTATCTCTTAAGTCCGACTGAATCATAACCTGACTCAGTTCCATCAAAAAATTAGTGGGACCAAAAGCAACTAATACTAATAGGATTGATAATTCTTTTTTCAGGAGTTAGTCTTACCTTAGTACATATCTAAAACCATTTGGAGAATCTTATTGAGACCACTGAACCACTACCATTAATGGTAAACTACATGACTTTATTTTCATCTAAAAAAGATTACATGATTTCATCTTAATTCAAAAGTATAGACTGATTAGAAAGGTATCTATATAATTAATCTTCCTTAGACTATTGGATATATAAGGGCTCATCCATACTTATCCTTTTTCGTTTTTCTTTTCCATACTATGAACAGTTTGGAAAAGCAGCCTAGTCAAGCAATAGGAAATACACATCCCAATGAATTTTAATATTCCCATCTACAAGTCAAAGTCATATTCTCCATAAAAATCAAGTGTCTTACCAAGGATCAGAACATACAATACGGGAAGTTAATATAAGAGGATAGGTGTTCCCTTACCTACTTAAGAAGGTGTCTAGACTATACAAACAGGGCCGGCCCAATGATTTTTTGGGCCTTAGGCGAAACTTTTAAATGAAGCTTTATTTTTAAAATATTTAAATATTAATTAAATAATATTTATTTTAATATTATTGTTATTATAGTTTTATTTAAAAATGATTATTCTCCCCAAAATACTCTATCTAAATCTTTTGAATAAACTAGTCATTTTCTATTATGCATCTCCCCATTTGATAATTTCCGTATATAATATGTACTAAAAAAATGCTTAGAGTTCTCATCTTAAGGAAAATCTATATTACTATCTTATTGGCATTTTCTACTAATAAATCCCTTAATTTTGCATCAATATTTTTCTATTGGCCTGGGTCATAAATGTTTGTATCAATAGAGTTTTTTTTCCCTATTCAAATGAGGAAAGGGATAGAGTTAGATACTATTCAAATATTTGTACCAATAGACTTAGATATGTCAATAGTATTTTCATTATCTTCTAGTTCTTTTTGATGAATTTCTTGTTTATTTACAAGTTTTTCACCTAAATTATCATCTATATTTTGTTTATTGCTAATAACAAATTTATTTAGAGCTCCTCTTTGTCAGCTTTTCTACTACTTTTTTTTTTTTTTTTTTTTAAGTTTTTCATATCCAGATACATATTTTTTGGTAGAAATATTTGATTAAAAATATTAAAAAAAATTAAACAAACACGATATATATGTATATATAACAATAAAACTGAGCTGTGGTTTTATTGTTCTATTTTTTACTGTACAGCTAAGGAAGCATGTTGTGGGCCTTGTGAGTTGTGGTCGTTGTGCAGCAAAAGCATGCTGAGGGCCTCAATATTATAAAAAAAATAAAATTATTTTTTTAAAGCATGTTGAGGGCCTCATTATTATAAACAAATAACATATATATTTTTTTAAACATGTTGAGGGCCTTGTGGTCGTTCTGCAGAAAGCATGCTAGGACCTCCATATTATAAAAAAAATAATATTATTTTTTTTAAAGCACGTTGAAGGCCTTAAGAAAGCATGTTGAGGGCCTTGATATTATAAACAAGTAATAATATTTTTTTTAAGCATGTTGAGGGTCTTAAATTTTTATGCTTTTTTTTTTTTTTTTTTTTTTTTTTTTGAGCTTATGAAATTGGGGCTCTAGGCGCCGGCCTAACTCGCCTAGCGGTTGGGCCGGCCTTGTATACAAATCAGTATAAGGCTTATCTACGGTATCCGGTCACGTTAGCCACCCATGCATGCAATACAGACAACTAATTACATGTACACCTGATCACAAGTATCGGAGAGTTGGATTACGTACCAATATGTCAAGCTTCCCAAATTGAGTTTTGATGAAATTTGCAAAAGAAGAAATGCTAGCCTTGTCCCCCACATCAAGTTGATGAAAAATCACATCGGAGTATCCAGCAGCCTTGAGTTTTTCAACAGCTTCATTTCCCCTCTTCACATCTCTAGCAGTTAATATCACCTCCACCCCATTTGAAGCTAGCTGCTTACATATTTCAAATCCTATCCCTTTGTTGGCCCCCGTAACAACTGCAATCCTAAAGAAAAAAGTTTGAAACAAATGCAAAAACAAAGAAATTAAGGATCGATGTTTCACTACTTACTACGATATATAATCATATACATCTGACTTCTGAGGTTCATATTAAAACATGTTGTTAAAGATGAAATTACCTCTTCGTCATGTTTGTTGACTTGTTTCTGCAATTCGTTGATGCTTATTTATGGAAGTTTGTGGTTTTTCTGTTGTTTGGATGGTTTAAGGTAAGGTTGTGGGGTATTTATAGTTGCTCATCTCTGGGTTTTCTACGCATGCAGTGACATCTTATATATATATATATATATATTTGCACTGGATGTTATGTAGACAGACTAATTCCATATTGGTGCATATATACACAAGTTGGATCGGATAATTAATAATTCCTGCACCTATCAACAAAATCATTAATGATATACATAATATTTGCTAAAGTCAACATATGGTAGTTGTTACCTCCACATGCCAAGATTAATCTCTATGCTCAAAGTAATCTATTTGGTTGTCTCATGTTAAAGCTTCTTCTGTAGATCTGCATACACCCTTTTGTCAGACAAGGGAGTAGAAAAGGTTTAGGACAATTCTAATATGCTTTAGAGATACTCTTTTCTTAAGTGTTTTTTAAGTAGAAATATGAGTTGGCAACACAATAAAATATTCAGAGACACAAACTTATGTGAATTGACTATATATATATGAAATTAATTAAAACTACAATTAATACTAATTGGAGGAGGGTTTATTGAAAGATGATCCTCACACTACTACAGCTAGTTAGAATTATTTTGTTTAGGGTCTCCACCAAAAATGCATTTAAATTTGGATTGAGTATTTTATTTTATTTTATTTTATTTTTGGTTTTTCTAGATTAATTAGATTAGGTAAATGTTAAAAATACACACTTTGGTACTATCCCCATATATAACAAATGCATATCCATGAATACTGGATATATTTGTTAATTAAATAACTAACCTACTTTTATTTTATTTAGGCTCCCCATATATAACAAATGCATAAATATCCATGAATATTTATTATATTTGTTAATTAATTGTATAGGTTTATATTTTTTATGTGGTTGAAATTAGGTTTATATATATGCATGTGCTTGAAATTATGTTTATATTTTTTAAGTCTTATATATTTGTTCCTAATGTACGTAGAGAAAAAATGGACAAGAGTTGGATGACAAAGTTTAGGGGTACAAGGAAATCCAGAGACGGGTGTAGATTGTTCGTGGAGTTTGCAGTTAGTAACTATAGAGCCCCCTAATGGATTCGTCTATTGCCCTTATAAGATTTGTCGAAATAACCGGCGCTACCCACCAGGTTTCGTATTCAACCACTTGACAGGGGGTAAAGGAATAATGTCGGAATACACACTCTAGTACTATCACGGTGAAAAGCATATACAGGGTCCTGGTATAGGCTCTAATTCGAATCGCCCGGCCGCAGATGCCGGTGCAAGCGCAAATCAGGGTGGAGACATGCACGCAATGTTGTGTGATTTATTCGGCATGCACGAAATCAGGGAAGACAATTGCCTCAGGTCGTAGTTCAAGGGGGTGAAGAAATTGTGAACCAAGAAGCCGCTAAAGGTGACGCACTAAAGTATTATGACATAGATGCATCTTTTCATCCAACTCGCTGGCTGACGTGCAGTGAGTTAGGGCTGAGTTCTCATGGCCATGTGGAGCGGCTATACGGCTAACCTAGAGCAGGTACGGATGACAGTGAGACACAGCCCTCGGAAGACATGACTGGTGGGACAGGTGCTATGGATGACTCGCAGCCCAATGACTTATTACTTGCATTACTAGTGAAGCTAAAGTTTTTGTCCGTTTAAATTAGGTTTAATTCAAGATTCAGAGGGAATCAAATGCGTTTTTCTTTGTTTGAAAAACTTGGGTTTGAATGTTATGTAAGATTTTTGTGCTTCGTTGGTGAAAAATGGTTGAAGTTGGCTCACTCAAACTGATATCATGTAAATTCTTTCAATGTCTATTTTGGGATGTTGAATTTTAAGTGAACTTCTTTTAACTGGAACTATCATCTATTTTGTTTCCTTTTTGGTCAATTCTTGGAAGTTCTTTTAGGTGTCTTCAAGTACGTCCGTTGCTTCTAGTTAGGTATTTTCAAATGTATACTTCTAGTGTACTTGGGCAACCTTAGGCTTTTAATGATATCTTCAATTCTTCATTACTTATAAAAAAAATTAATAATAAAACATAAAAATAAAAAATAAATAAATAAAGTATGTCTATTGTTTATGGGGCTCTGCTGAGTCATTAGAATTGGGAACCTGTGTAGGAGACTCTAAATATCAATGTGGACTGGTTTGTTATATTTGAATAATATTCAGGCTAGTGTTAGCAGACTTGCAATTATGTAAAATGTTATCAAAGAGAACGGTTTAGCCCCAACTGTAACAAATAATTCGGATTGATTTTTGACATTAGTGATGAATTTTAGGAAAGATTTGAATTTTTTTTTTCTTCATACTAGATTAAGGATTGATCAATGAGTAAAGCGTTTTGTCTGATCACTAATTGCTCTGTATAATCGAAATTGGATACTCATTTTCTTAGTTACATTTTGTCCTTTGTGCACTGTACATGGTGGTGAAATTATTGCACATGTTCTGCAGTAAGCCGTTTACAGGCTAGAGATTAATGTAGGGAGAACTATTGGAATGTTTATTGCGTATAGATTTTCAGTGGGCTTGTTATTTCTACTTCTTTCATGAAATTTATGTTACGCACAAATTGAGAGTTTTCAGAGTTACTTGTGTGTCTAGTAGACATATGCTTGTGTGAGCATGCAGTTTTCGTAGTAAATTATGGTAATCTCTTGATTATTAGCTGTTAATTCTTCCTGAATTATGACATGAGTATTTATGTTTTGTAGTCAATTTTGGCCATTCAGTGATTTCAATTTAATTCTTATCTTTTACCATCTTGTACTTGAAATCCCATATTTTGTTATATTCTTAAATATTAATGGTGGGTATGAGTAGCTCTTACTAAAAAAGCTAACATTTTCTTGTCTAGATGGCATTACAAGAAAAGTTAGATAAATGGAAAAAAATATACTTCAAATCCACTCATTTGCACTTTTAACCCCAATGTTTAAAAAGTGACACTTTACCCTCCCAAACTTTCAAATTGTTGCAATTCGACCATTTTAACTTTTTTTTTTCCCAAAATGCCCCCATCCAAAGTTTAAAAAAATTAAAAAATTAAAAAATTAAAATTAAGGGGTGGCCGGTCTGGGGTGGCACCACCCTTTAATTTTTTTTTTTTTTTTTTTTTTTAAGTTTTATTTATTTTTAGTTTATTATTATTATTATTAGTATTATTAACTTGGGATGGGGGCATTTTGGGAGGGAAAAAAAAAGTCAGAATTGTCAAATTGCAACAATTTGGAAGTTTGGGGGGGTAAAGTGTCACTTTTTAAACATTGGGATTAAAAGTGCAAATTGATAGATAGTTCATGGGTTTCCCCTAGATAAATTCAAGAAGCAGCAAGAGAAGTGCCAGTCAACGAGCATTGCAGCAGCTAATAAGTCCACAATTCAGAAATCCACACCTGTAGCTGCAGCACTCTCAGCCAATGCAAGAACCCCTGCTCCTGCCGTTAAATTTTCAAATGATACAGAGAGACTTCCAACACATCAACAGCATTTGGAAAGCCCTGTAGGAGCTCAGATCAAGCGTGTTGTAGATCTGCTACTGGAGGTTTAAACCGAATTCTTCCTGCCTTTATCTATACATACGTATTGCCTAATGCTCTAGTTATTCGCAATGCTCATTGCTGAAATGATTTAAAAGTTGTGTGTTTACTGCAAAAGAAATAGTTATAGTTATCCACATTCATCAAACTGGGACCTTTTTTTTTATGCAATTAATTGGGGAAACTCAAAACCTTGTTTATATGGCATGATTTTAAGGGGAAACTGATAATACTTGATAGACAGCTGTACTTTGAATTGAAGGTAATTATAAATTATAGATGTTTGTGGGCAATTTGTATTGTAGTTTTATTTACTGTAATAACGGGGTATATCAAATCAATAGAAGTCAACATGAGTTACATTGCCCTGGTTGGACCAGGTTAATGTTAATTATCACCAGTTGAATGTTGTTTGTATTTGCAGACAAGGCAAGCCTTCACACTGGAGCAAATAAATGAATCATGTTATGTTGACGCGAATGCCAACAAAGCTGTCTTTGACAGTTTGAGGAATAACCCGAAAGTGCACTATGATGGGAAGCGTTTCTCTTACAAGGTAACATTAAACTTACGTAGCCGCAGAACTTCATGGACTAATAAACTTTTTCGATTTAGTATTTAAGTTGTATTTAGTTTTTTCCTTATACCTCTTTCATGGTGGGTAACATTTTGACTTGTCACTTGGTCTACTGTCTAAGCATGATCTAAAGGAAAAGAGTCAGCTTCTTTACTTAATAAGGAAAAAACCAGAGGGCATTGCTGTCATTGATCTTAAGGATGCATACCCAACTGTGATGGATGACTTGCAGGTACATGTAATATTTGATTTCCCCATTTTGTTTGATGAACTTTTACATCATGATATTCATGATTTCATAATAGAACCAGAATTTTGTTCAGAGAAGTCTCTGGAAAAAACTGCTAGGCCTTTTGGCCTTGTGCATGCCTCCCTCTTTCTGTAAGGTGTAGTCTTGGGTTTAATCCATGGGTGCAGTTGGATTGGGGAGGGCAAAGATTATCCATTATCACGTGGCCTATAAAAAAACTGATTGACCAAAAAAAAAACAAAAGGTTGCTAGAAAAAGTTCATCTTGCATTGAAGGCCACTGAACGAACTGTTTTTTTTTTTTTTGATAACTAAAAGCATTTGGTAAGAAAACTGGACGAACCTTTGAATTCTATGGATTTGATTATCTCTCTGTGTACAACTTGCCGAGCATAGTTCAGAGGTGACGGGTGACTGTGTGTTGGTGGGACTTGGAAAGGCCTGGAAGCCTGCCTTCCCTTGACCTTTTGGTGTCGGGTGGGAACTTCTTTTCTCAGAATGATAAACAAAAAGATCCAAGGTTTTGAATAGTTATCATTAAAAGGAGCAAATTGTGTGATATAGTTGTATCTGCTAAAGTTTTTCTGGCTTTGGATGCATGGATTAGCTTTTTCAAAAAGTTGATTTTCATTATGACACGTTACCAAAAGTGTAACATGTTACCTTAACAAGTTACCAAATGGTAAGGTGTCAAATTGACACATTACTAAAGAATGGCATGTAATATGCATCGACACGTCACCATTTTGTAAATATTTAATTAATTAACTCAATTATTGAACGATCAATACATAAAATGATCGTTTAATAAAACTCCGCTCGCTCGTTTAACGTTCGTGCGAATACTAACACGAGCTAAGAACAAAATTACGAAAATTAGAAATTATTAAAGCTTGCATATGTATTGCATTCATGCAATAGAACAAGTTGAACATTCGTTTAACATACCAGTATAAAACTACACTCGATCGTTTAACGTTCGCAAATAATATTAGCGCGACTAATATATATAATTTACTGTATATACACATAATAACAAGTTCTAGTAATATATATACATACTTATAATTAAGTACTATACATTAATAATTTTGGTATTCTATATTATTTATTAAGGGGTAAATATATCATAAGTCTCTGAGTCAACGTGCTAAAATTAAATAGTCCATAAGTTTTCTTTTTCAAAAATTTACTCTCTAGGTCAATCAAAATGCAAGTAAAATTCCTATCGTTAGAATTTTGTAACTGCCGTTAGTCCCTTCTAAACAGTGCAGTTTTGTAATGTCAGATCAGGCGAAAATGTTGGTTCTATGTGTCGAAGTGTACACGTGGGATTAAAACTCACCGTTTTGGGAACATCCAAAACGGTGAGTTTTGGAAAGTTGGGGGTTTTATTTTGAAACCCCCAGGTCATATTTCATCCTGATGAAACAAACGGACGAGAGAATCCCAGGCATACCCATTGACCCATGGAGCGGCTAAACGGAGACCCACCGGCGCGACCGAATCCACCTCCGAGCCTAGCGGTCCGGCGTCCAACCTGAATTTGGCGTCCACCCATTTCTGCCCTAGAGCTTAGACCCATCGATCAGCAACCCATCCAAGGTAATTTCCCATAATGGTTTTGTGGTTTGTGTTGGTCTAATAGTGTGGAAGCATTTTCTTATAGTTTTAGGAAGCTTTTGCTGTATTGGAAGATTTTTGTCGAAACCCCCATCCCCAAAATTTTTGTCGAATCTATGTTGGATTTATATATACAATATAATCTGTGTTGGAATCTTACAAAACATACTTTATTGCATTGTTGGCAGCGGGTGTGGTCCATATTGGTTGTGGTTCAAATGGAATATGAATTCCATTATTTTTGTGAACTTTTGGGGTGTAATGGCTTTGTCCATAATAACTTATGTTTGTCGTGTTTTGTCCTTTGACATTTGATTGTGAGTCATAGAGAGGGTTGAGAGTAATTACAACCCTAAGGGGTGGCAGGGTTTGTTAGACCAACACAAACCACAAAAAAATTATGAGAAATACCTTGGATGGGTTGCTGGTCGATGGGTCTCGGTTCTAGGGCAGAAATGGGTGGACGCGCAATTCAGGTTGGACGCCGAACCGCTAGGCTCGACGGTGGTTCTGTCGCGCCAGTGGGTCTCCGTTTAGCTATCGATGGGTGCGTTGGTGGGTGTCCGTTCAGCTGTCGATGGGTGCGTCAATGAGTCTCCGTTCAACCTCTGCGTCGATCGGTGGGTATGGCTGGGATTCTCTTGTCCGTTTTTTTTCGTCGGAGAAGAAATATGACTTGGGGGTTTCAAAATAAAACCACCAAGTTTCCAAAACTCACCGTTTTGGGAACACCCAAAACGGTGAGTTTTGATCCTACGAGTACACTTGGACACGTAGGATCAATATTTTTGCCTAATCGAGCATTCCAAAAACGCAACGTTTAGAAGGGACTAACGGCATTTACAAAATTCTGATGACAGAGATTTTTCTTGCATTTTGATTGACCCAAGAGTAAATTTTCGAAAAAAAAAAAAAAAAAAAAAAAA
>NC_081548.1:15440368-15465513 GCF_901000735.1 Corylus avellana | reverse complement strand
AATTAATAATTTTGAACAATTTTTTGAACAATTTTGAATTTTTTTTAAAAAATTGAATCATTAATAGTTAATAGTTTTATCCTTTAACATTTTTTAAAAAAAAAAATAAAAAAAATTATATAGAAGGCAAAACTACGTCGTTTTGCACCTGTGTATATTCATCTCTTCTTCCCAACCCTAAATCTCACAAAATCTCAAAATCATTCAAAGTTGCTGAGCAGCTTCTCTCAAGTCTCAAACTCTCAGTCTCTCACTGTAAGTCAGTGACACCATCTCAAGTCTCAACTCTCTCAAACTCACCCGCTGCTCACGATCGGCTCAATGAAAATACTGGGTAGTTTCTTTCCCAAATTAGATAGCCAAGGTCAGTGATTTTGGGTTCATTTTCTTGGAGTTTTTCCCGAGCTACTTTGATTTTTGATTTCCTACTATTTTACAATTCTTTCCAATGATTTCGGGTCGTTTATTGTGTATTTGTTGATTATTGGGGTATGATCGGACTGAGTTTTGGATTATAGTGTATGGCAGCCGTATGGGGTATTGGGGGTTGATTTGGTTTATATATATAGCTTTGTGTGTGCGTTGAAGACCATGGCAGCCGTAGGGGTTGATTTGTTTATATATATATATATATATATATATATAACTCTGTTCTGTGTGCGTTGAAGACTATCTACGGCTGATTTGGTTTTTATATATATCTATGTGACTCTGTTCTATGTGTTGTGTGTGTCTTCAATGCACACACAGAACAGAGCTATATATATATATCCAAAAAAATAAGCCCAAAAAGCCCTAAAGAAAGCCCAAAAAAAAGGCCCAATTTTAAAAAACTGTTAGCGGGCAGTTATCTATTTCGCTAACCGCTAACCGCTAACCGCTTACCGCGGTTAGTGAAATCCAATAACCACCTTTGCACCCCTAGGTGTCTGTTTAGCTGTCGATGGGTGCGTCAATGAGTCTCTGTTCAACCTCTGCGTCGATCGGTGGGCATGCCTGGGATTCTCTTGTCCGTTTTTTTCGTCGGAGAAGAAATATGACTTGGGGTTTCAAAATAAAACCCCAAGTTTCCAAAACTCACCGTTTTGGGAACACCCAAAACGGTGAGTTTTGATCCTACGAGTACACTTGGACACGTAGGATCAATATTTTCGCCTGATCGAGCATTCCAAAAACGCAACGTTTAGAAGGGACTAATGGCATTTACAAAATTCTGATGGCAGAGATTTTTCTTGCATTTTGATTGACCCAGGAGTAAATTTTTGAAAAAAAAAAAAAAAAAAATCCTTAGGGACTATTTAATTTTGGCGCGTTGACTCAGGAACTTATGATATGTTTACCCATTATTAAGTATCTGATTAATAATTTTTTAAGTATTTACTTAATTATAATTAAGTAACAATAAGTACCATGTGCTTACTGTTACTTAATTAGTAAATCCAAATTCCAAATATATACTTAATAAATAATTATATAGTAGTTATATATATGGATCCATTCCATATATTTATATACTAAATTTAATATAAATTGGTTCATGTAATACTTATTCTCGATCGATACCCTTATAAAACTCGGCAAAAGCTTTTTTAACGTGCGACAATATTTTTTTATTTTTGTAATAAAAAAGAAAATTAAAATAGCTTTTATATATATATATTACCTACGAGCTGATCAACCCTAGATCATCATCATCTTCTTATGACATTCTAAAAAATTAGAAAGCTATACGGCCGGCTAAAACATCAACTTGCTTAGGGTGCCCCTAAGGTTTACAAATTACAACGTATAGAACACGTTTATAGAACACGTTTATTACAACCCTAGGAATTCCCAACTACGTAATAGCTTGGCCCTAAGTTTTTTACAAATGTAAAAGGAATAGTTTAATATATATGAACAATAAGAATATTACACCAAATTTGGAAATGATAGCACAATAAGAATATTACACCAAATTAACATTAACATATAGTCAATGTATATTATTACTTATTAAGTATTTGTCAAAAGAATATGTCAATGTATATTAATTATTATGTGTTTCACACAAAATATTAATCAACATATATATTTTAAAATATATATATATTGGCACTACAAAAATTCAAAATATATGTGATAGTCATTATAATGACTAGGGCTGGCAAAACAAGTACCTAGCAAATAAACAAGTACCTGTTTATCCTATGCATGTAACTATTCTTTATAATGCCTAAATGAACCTTATTATAAAAAAATATGCATAGGATAAATGGGTCGTAAATAGGTCATGGCAGGTACTTGTTTTGCCCGCCCTAAATTAATGACTATCAACATATATATGGAAATGCTTGGTGTTCTCTTAGTTTTTTTTTTGAATCGGCTGGGACCACACTTAATGAAGTGGAGGTCACTAGTTCGAATCCCCCTCCCCCCTCTTATGCGGACATGTCAAAAAAAAAAAATATGGCTAAGAAAAATAATAATAAATAAATATGGACTTTGCGTTCTCTTTGTTTTAATTTGTATATATATAACACAAAATAAATAACCCATTTCACTTAAAATGGAAATGATGTTGATCCCTTTCTGAACATGCAATACAGAAAACTTTTATTCAATGTAAGTGATAATTAAACAAGTACAAGAATCGGAAAAAGTACTACAAAATGTTACATAAAAATGAGCAAATGCATCGTATTGCACCAATTATCACTTAAAAGGTTGACACTTCATTCCTATCAAAGAATAGGCCAGAAGGTCCACCTTCAGGCATCAAAGCCAGCATGACAGGACTTTTAGCTCCTTCTTCAACAGTCAAGACCCCAGTGTTGTGATTCAAATCTGTCTTGACATAGCCAGGACAAACTGAGTTAATGGCAATGTTGGGATACTTCTTAGCAAGAACCCTTGCAAAAGCATTCACAGCTGCCTTGGAGACAACATAAGCAGAAAAATTTGTCGGCCAGCCTTTGACTTGTATCAAATTCTCCTTGACGTCTTCTAGGAACCCTTCCACCACCTTGTCCACTTTCTCTTCTGTGAGGCCATGTACATCTCCAAGCTCCTTCCTTGCATTCTCATTTGGGATATGCTGAAATTCCATTGTTATTAGCAATTTGACATAGCTAAAAGTGTCTATTTTCTGATATATAGAGTTCGTTTGAGTTTGCGACTTCAAAAAGTACAATTAAAAAATAATAATTTGAAAACGTTCAATTTGAAAATAATGCATTCTAAAAAATGAACCATTTTACCCACGATTTCAAAAACGCACCGCAATTTTTTTAAATGCACTCCTAAGGATATAATAATAGTGTACCTTTAGCTGTCCGAAGGAGGAGGAGACATTTATTATTCTTGCAGAATTGGATAATTGAAGAAGTGGAATTAGTTCTTTGCTCACTAGCTTTATCCCATAATAATTTGTTCTTATACAGTCCGTGGCAGTTTCGAATGTTTGCTTGAAAACTTTCTCCAAGGATCGACGATTTCCACCTATAACCTGTATCATCGTATGCAGTGGTAAATGATGTAGCATATATATATGTTTGAAATCATTTGAATACTGTTTTATTTTGGACAAAGTTTTCTTTCGGATCAACCCAATCTAAACTAAAATTGATTTGTTCACAATTTTAATAAAATTAGGGAAAAATGCAAACTTAGTCTTTGTAGTTTACCTGATTTGCAAATTAGCTCTTTGTGGTATCAAAATGAACTCAGAGGTCCCTGAGATATACTAAAAGAATAATTTACTCGTTCGCTGACTTAACAGATTCCGTTAGTGTAACATTGACTTAAATATGACACGTGTCACAATTTTATTGGTTCTAACGTATTTACATTATCAAAATCTGTTAAATTAGTTGATAAAATTTGGCTGTAAGGAGTAAATTGTCTTTTTGGTACACATTATGAATCCCTGAATTCATTTTGATACCACTAGAAGTTAATTGCAAATCAGGTAAACCACAATGACCAATTTTGTAATTTTCGCATAAAATTAACCAAGCATGTGGTATCTGTCCTTAGTGCATGTGAAAATGCATGTAAGAATAATATACTCTAAAGACATATGTTAATTTAATAAATTAATTGTATTTGAGGAATTTCCTTCATTCCTGTTTGAAGTAAAAAAATTGTAATTTTATTTATTTTTATTTTTTGCATTTATGAGACTTTCTTTCCTACAGTGTGGGAAGGAAAACATTAAACTATATATATATATATATATATATATATATTATAGTCTACATATATATTTTCTGGATTATACTCTAAATTTAAAATGCTGACAGAGATTATATTACATTGGGAAACTTACTTCATCATACCCTTGTTTTAAGCCCTCTTGATCTTCTGTGTTGACTATGGATCCAACAATCCCTGCATTGTTTATCTGCAATTTCAAATAATTTCCATATTAGACTACTAAATGGGGGATAAGAACAAGACTTTGTGTAGTTATTGGTCTTTATTTTTCACCAAGCAAATGACTCTCTTTTTTTCTATTCAAAAAAGCCCGCAAAAGAGATCACTTATGGCTATTTTATCATTGACCATAGTAGTCTCTACTCGCTGAGAGCTGTACAGGGAGGAATTAAGACGATGGGAACCGCATACTGTCTCTTAAGTCCGACTAAATCATAACCTGACTTAATTCCATCAAGAAATCAGTAGGACCCAAAACAGATAATACTAATAGAATTGATGATTCTTATTTCAGGAGTTAAACTCTTACCTTACTACATATCTAAAACCATTTGAAAAATTTTATTGAGACCACTGAACCACTACCATTAATGGTAAACTAAATGACTTTATTTTCATCTAATTAAAAAAGATTACATGATTTCATCTTAATTCAAAAGTATAGACTGATTAGAAAGGTATCTATATAATTAATCTTCCTTAGACTATTGGATAAGGGCTCATCCATACTTGTCCTTTTTCGTTTTTCTTTTCCATACTATGAACAGGTTGGGAAAGCAGCCTAGCCAGGCAATAGGAAATACACATCCCTATGAATTTTGATACTCCCATCTACAAGTCAAAGTCATATTCTCCATAAAAATCAAGGGTCTTACCGAGGATCAGAACATACAATACGGGCAGTTAATATAAGAGGATAGGTGTTCCCTTACCTACATAAGCGGGTGTCTAGACTATACAAATCAGTACAAGGCTTACCTACGGTATCCGGTCACGTTAGCCACCCATGCATGCAATACGGACAACTAATTACACCCGATCACAAGTATCGGAGAGTTGGATTACGTACCAATATGTCAAGCTTCCCAAATTGAGTTTTGATGAAATTTGCAAAAGAAGAAATGCTAGCCTTGTCCCCCACATCAAGTTGATGAAAAATCACATCGGAGTATCCAGCAGCATTGAGTTTTTCAACAGCTTCATTTCCCCTCTTCACATCTCTAGCAGTTAATATCACCTCCACCCCATTTGAAGCTAGCTGCTTACATATTTCAAATCCTATCCCTTTGCTGGCCCCCGTAACAACTGCAATCCTGAAGAAAAAAGTTTGAAACACATGCAAAAACAAAGAAATTGAGGATCGATGTTTCACTACTTACCAGGATATATAATTATATACATCTGAGGTTCATATTAAAACACGTTGTTAAAGATGAAATTACCTCTTCGTCATGTTTGTTTACTTTTTCTGCAATTCGTTGACGCTTATTTGTGGAACTGTATGGTTTTTCTGTTGTTTGGATGGTTTAAGGTAAGGTTGTGGGGTATTTATAGTTGCTCATCTCTGGGTTTTCTACGCATGCAGTGACATATTCCTACTTGCTATCTTGCTTGCTTACGTATACTGTGACGTCTATTAGCTTTTGTGAGCAAGCCAAAGAAACAGACATGGAATGGGATATAGTTCTAACATTTTCTCTCAAATTCAAGGTTGAAGCTTGAATTTGGAAAAAAAATGGATTGATTTTTGTTTTTTTTGAACAGGATATGGTTAGGCAAGCATAATAATTAATAAAGAAGACTATGAGCTCTACATGCATTAATGAGATACGCAAACACGAATGATCAATCCTAATTATTGCCATGTGTATCAACCAAGACGGTCTGATCAAGATTTTTCGATATGTTACGTATGCTGTGACGTCTATAAAGCTTGTTTTCAGACTTTTCTTCTTCTTTTTTTTTGAGCAAGCTAGCTTTAAGACTTATTACGTATTCTGTGACGTCTATTAATTAACAAGGTTGAAGCTTGAATTTGGAAAAAAAATGGATTGATTTTTGTTTTTTTTTGAACTGGATATGGTCCTGCAAGCATAATAATTAATAAAGAAGACTATGAGCTCTACATGCATTAATGAGATACGCCAACACGAATGATCAACCCTAATTATTGCCATGTGTATCAACCAAGACGGTCTGATCAAGATTTTTCGATATGTTACGTATACTGTGACGTCTATAAAGCTTGTTTTCAGACTTTTCTTTTGTTTTTTGAGCAAGCTAGCTTTAAGACTTATTACGTATTCTGTGACGTCTATTAATTAACAATTTAGTGGCTTGGGTTTTCATTTTCAACCCAATCCACCTCTACCCACCCAAATCACATACCCAATCTCTCTCTCTCCAATCGACGAGAAACACAGCTCTCAGAGACACCGAGGTAAGTTCGCTTCGGATCTAAAACTTAAGCATTAGAGTCCACTGTAGTGGACTCTAAAGATTAGGTAGAAGACTAAAAAAAATAAAATTGTTGCCCAATAGCGTCCACTTTTAGTGGACGCTAATACTTAAGCATTAGGGTCCACTTTACTAGACTCTAAAGATTAGGTATTAAAATAAAAAAATAAAATAAAATTGCTGCTCAATAGCGTATTCGCGTCCACTTTCAAACTGGACGCTAATACTTAAGCATTAGAGTGGACCCTAAAGATTATATAGAAAAATAAAAAATAAAAAATAAAAAAATTGATGCCCAATAGCGTCCACTTCTGAAGACCCATTATTAGCGTCCACTTTCTAATACTTGGGCAAAGTAGACCCTAAAGATTAGGTAGAAAAATAAAAAAATAAAATTGATGCCCAATAGCGTCCACTAAAAGTGGACGCTGAAGACCCATTATTAGCGTCCACTTTCTAATACTTAAGTATTAGAGTGGACCCTAAAGATTAGGTAGAAAAACTATAAAAAAATTTAAAAAAAAAAAATTAAAAAAATGGAGTTTGGCTTCCCTTCAGAAAAAATTGCTGGAATTCTCATGTAAAATCAATACTTTTTTTTTTATTAATTTAAACTTTCAAAATAATTAATAATTTATTATTATGGTATCAGATAACTTTTCTTAAACAACAATTTGTTTGTAATAGAGGTACTATTTATCTCGACGAAAATGAAACTCAGAGTAGTCTTCGTACATAATAATTTAGCTTGAAATTAGAAAACTGGGGACTTCAAATATGTCCCCATGATTGACAGCATTACAATGTTGATTAATATTGACATTACCTACCTTTAATTACAAGATATTTTTTGTATGTGAGCAAATCTCCTTTATTTTGATCATCTTTTTCAGGTTATTGACTTTTATGTATATAGATATCACTACAAGAATTTATGTCTTTAGGGGCGACTCTAAGTCGACCCTAAAAGTCCTAAAGTGGACGCTGTTGCCAACATCGTCGACTTTTGGACCCTAAAGGTGTCGACGCTAATAGTCCGACCCTAATGCTCATACGTGTGATCATCAGTGTCCACTTCAAGTCGACCCTAATGATGACTTTTAGCGTCCACTTTATCGACCCTAAAAGTCACATTTTTTGACCCTAAAAGTGATGTAAAAGAAAGTCATAGTCGACGCTAATGGTTAACCATTAGCGTCGACTTAAAGTGGACGCTAATAGT
Source organism: Corylus avellana (assembly GCF_901000735.1). NCBI lineage: Eukaryota > Viridiplantae > Streptophyta > Magnoliopsida > Fagales > Betulaceae > Corylus > Corylus avellana. Next base: position 15,457,637 of record NC_081548.1, on the reverse strand, counting down.
TAACTATTAGCGTCCACAAAGTGGACCCTAATGGTCCTAAAAAAAATTTTAAAAAAAATTAACTATCAGCGTCCAAATAAAAGTGGACGCTGATTAGTTAACCATTAGCGTCCACAAAGTGGACCCTAATGGTCCTAAAAAAATAAAAAAAAAAAATTATCTATCAGCGTCGGCTTAGGGTCGACCCTATTGATAACTTTTAGCGTCCACTTTATGGACCCTAAAAGTCACAATTTTTTGACCCTAAAGGTGATGTAAAAGGAAGCCATAGTCGACGGTAATGGTTAACCATTAGCGTCGACTTAAAGTGGACGCTAATAGTTAGCCATTAGCGTCCACAAAGTGGACCCTAATGGTCCTAAAAATTTTTAAAAAAAAATAATCTGCGATCGATCGCAGTACCAGAAGGTGTTTGAGATGTTGCGATCGATCGCACAATCGTGTGCGATCGATCGCAGACCCAGACCCAGGGAACCAAATTACTTACATTTGCAAACCAGTTTCATTTTTGAATTTAAGATCAAATTTCATACAAATTTATTAACTTTAGTTATCAAGAATCTCACCATAACTAACTACTGAAACTAGAAGAAATTATTAACTGAATGACAAACCCGCTCCAAACTATCTAATAACTGGGATGCAAAAGAAACTATTTTCTGCCAAGAGGTTTAGTAGATTCAATCCTCCAGCTTGCAATTAATAGAAGTAAATGAGCACTATGACCCTTATTCAAATCTATAAGAACGCGTTCAAGACAAAGAAGTGACAAGTATTAAGAAAAAACACAAAAGAAATATTAAACCAGGTCATACCCTGATCATTAGTTCATGCAAATCAATTACATTAAAATAAAGCGCAATAGATTATACAAGAAAGGTGAAAATAGTGCTTGATTTTAAAAATTAGCTTGCATGAAAAGAAGAATATTCACTGCTTATGCAAGGAAAGGAAAAGGTAGAGTCACATACAGAACTGTTGGTATAATTGCCATAATACTCCAAAATTGCAGAAAGCTTTGTTTTTTACGGATTCTAGTTATAAATCAATCTAACAGTAATGGACGCTACCAACCCAGTTTGTAATGTAGAGAGCCTCCACCATCTCAACGGATCCGTTATGTACTACAGCAACCACCTGGATATGCACAGAAGTCAATAATAGAAAAGAGACCAAAAACAAAACTGGAGCACGTTATAAATTGTCTCATTAGAACAGAAAATTTTATTGTAAACAGTATTACAGGGAGAAAGCATGAAAAATGTTTGCATATGTATGCATAACCAAATTAGATATCAAGTTACACCACAAAAATTAGAAGCTGCTTATATAATGAAAGACAACCAATTATGGCTAATTAAGTAAATCCCAAAAGAGTAAATAAAACACAACGTCAAATAAAGGCATACCTTCTTCCAGTCTTTTCCATATTTCCGATAGGCTTCATAAAAATGCTCAAGCTCCTCCTTGCTCCATTGAGGTCCTAACTTATCAGAATATTTCCTTTTCTGTGCATAAAATACAGCAGCCAAAATATTAAAAAAAAAAATATCCACACTTTGAAGCTTTAAAGTCAACTCAACTAAGCCTTAATCTCTGTATACTGGGTTGGTTTATGGACCTCAATAACAAATTATGTTTGCCCACATAAATACATTCCCATGCAAACAAGAGGCTCAATTGATGATCCTATATATTTTGTTGTTCTATCCTATCTGAAATTATCCTTTCTATTGCCACAAAGATTGACTGTGTCCAATACAAGCTAGAGGCCATCATTTTGAAGTTCCTATCAGATACTTCAAAATTTCATAAAAGGCCCACACTACATTCTACCCTCCATAAAAACTGACCAACAAAGGTTTATTAAACTTGGTTAACAAGTGTAACCAAACCAAGACATAGAGAGTCAAAGCACAACAAAGAAGAATAATGGTTACAAATAAATGAACAAATAACGAGTCAGATAGGTATTAATTAAGTTATAGGAAAAGTAGAGGAAAAAAAAACTTGTTTAGGATCCGAGAAAACATGTTTATTGATTTGGAATGTGCATCAATTCCTAGTCCTAAGTTGAATGTCAAAGCATATTTGATCACCTAATCCATATTGAAAAAGGATCTCTCTGCCCAAATTGTTTCCTTCTGCTGAAAAATAATGAAAGAAAAATGATTGTTTTGGATAACCAAAGCTAACATACCAGCTCAAATTGGCTTGAAATGCAATGCTCAAACTCCTCCACAACCTTACTTAGCACAGATTCAACCAGATTTCCCTCCAAATGAAATTTAACAAATTTATTTTGAATTACTATACAAATTTCTATCCGTAAACCATATATGTTCTATCCTCAGCATCTGATGTATGTGAAAATGGGCTAAAAGTAACAGAAATTTCTATTTTAATGAAAAACAGAGATACTAAAGTCCCTAATTCTTTGAGAATCCTGATCCCTGAATACATACTTGTTCCAGATCAGACGCCTCAAACGTAGGAATTCCCATTTCCTGCACAGCCACCAGGAAATTCCTCACATTCTCAAAGTACTGAAATGCGGACAATGCGGCCCCATCAAGAACCAAAGCAGAATCACATGGACTTTCCACCACCTAAAAAGAAATCAAACTACTGCTTAAACATCCCAAATTGAAAAAACAAAAAAGACACAGAATTTAAATGAAGATAAGGATGAGGAAAAGGCTAACCTTGAGCACAGCTCCAGAGTAAACCTTGTTGAGCACATTGCAGAGAATGATCCCACCTCTCAATCCTAGCTTGAACTCCTGCTCCAACGGCTCCGCCGGCAAATCCTTCGCCCCCACTACTCCCACCATCTTCCTCAGCCACCCCGCCGCTTCGTTCCTTCTCGACGCTATCAATCACCAAAACAAAACAAACCCATCAACCACTCTCTCCCATTCATTCACCACAACTAACACTTCTTATACCTCTTTATCCTATAATTATGAAAATGATATAATATAAAGGGCAAACATATCATGAATAATGGCTTAAAACTACAAAACGACACCTATCATTGGAAACAGAAGCCGAAAACCACAAATATTGGCAAAGTTTAAAAGTTTAACACATTTTAGAGAAGAGTACTATGCATTAACACTACTTCACCACATCAGACAACAATCTTCAAACTAATCTAAATGCTCACAAGCAACGTAACTCAAAATGACTAACCTCATCAAAATCATCAAAAATATGTGAGAACTGCCCCATGAACCAAACCTGCCAAGGGAGAAAACTATTAAATATATGTTTTACAATCTATGGCCAAGAAAATTCCAAAACCCAAAATAAAATACTTATCTGCATCCTCTTCCTTGCCAATTCATCCTCATAAGCAATTTGAGTAATCTACCACAAGGAACCAATATATGATATCAAAGACAATAAGAATGAAACCCAACATGATAGAGAAAGAAATACTAAAAATGTGTTTGTTCATGAAACATATTAAAGTAAGAACCTGCTTGGGTGGTTTAACTTTCTTGTACTCTTATCATCCTGCATACACTTAAAAATAAAATTTAGAAAGATATTATTACTCCCTTGCATTGTTTACTCAAAGCTCTTTAACCTTGATAAACATGTCAAGGGAGATTTACTAACTCAAAAGTTCGTGAACCAAAAATTTTGCGAATATCTTAACATAATATAAACCAAATAAAAAGTACCAACAAATATACATTACCAAACAGATCACGATCAACAAATACTCAAATACACAATAGCAAATAGAAAGTACCAACAACTATCCAAATACATAGTATCAAAAAATATATCTCAAATAGATGGTATCAAAAAGTACATCCTAAATAAATGGTTATTCCAAAGCTCCCTCAATTGTTGGCTTCACTTGATGCACCTCCAAGCAAGCTCCCTCCAGACCTAAGAAGAATAGAATTTCATATAATGATTAATAAGCTTTTTAACGATTACTTAGTATGTGTGTTTTTGTAAAATTAATGCATAGATATAGTTTCACTAACCCTCCAATATGTGACATTAAGAACTCAACAGTGGCTTTCAATTTGTTGGTTTCCTCAACGTTGGCTTGCAAATTCTCCCTATACTGATGAAGTTCGATTCTAGTCTGTTGAAGCTCGCTTTGAGTATCTTCTTGTCTTTTCCTACACTCATCATGGTTGTCGAAGTGGGTGAACGCTTGAGATGAAGTACTTAAAGGGGTAGGAATAAGACCGCATCCCATTCCTCTAACGTGACCAGATCGTCGGCCCCCTAGCACTTGTGTGACTATTTCTTGCATTCGGTCCTCGACACTTGTCCCCTCCACACTGCCTTCCTCTAAGGCCTCACTGGTTGTTAATTCTTGCATCTGAAGCTGCACAAGTCATAGTTGGCCTTAGTTTAATATATACTTCATGCAAGTTTACTATTCATGTACTTCACTAATCAACTTAATGATCGGAGCGTAAACATTTACTTACATATAGACTTTTGCATTTGTCGTTCACAAACTCTTTATCATTTTTTCTTGTATGGGTAGCCTCATATAGTTCAACAGGATTGGGCTTCACTTTTGTTTCTTGTTCCTACACATAATACATATAATCAAAGTTTACACTAAATAATGTTACTTTAATTAAATTATAAAAAAGAGATACTTACCTTTTTGTAAATGACGTTAACAAATGAACAAGTGCCAGCTGTGTGATTTGTTTCCAATTTGCTTCTGTTTTTTATATTTCGTGCAGACTTTTTCTATAAAATTTGGAGAAAAAAAAAACACAATTATTCATAAAATGTCCTCAAGTGCATGCAAATTATATCAATCTGAATTTTCTAATTAGTATAATAATATATATTTACCATCCATTTATCGTCATCAAATGAGTCGCATATTAGGTTCCACTGTTCAGGACCATATCCCGCTGGCACGTTTTCCCTCCCAATAGCCTTAGCCTTGGCAATCCCCACATCATCATCTTTATCAATGCCTTCAAAATATTTTTTGTAGTGGTCTCTATACAAGTTCGAACGAATCCTATCATATGCACGACCCAATTTATTTTCAACAGCTTTGACGTGCTCGTATCGTTCCATATTCAGTGCGAAATTTGACTGATACATAATAGATAAGAAAACAATGGTAAAAAATGTGTCACATTATTTTTTCATACAAAACATATTCATAAACATTACATTGATATTCATACCTGAACATGAAATAATAACTTGCTCTTTTCCTCAACTGGGACCTTTTTCCATTCACCGTGATGGAGTTCGCACATGTTACGAATAATCTCCCCAATCTTGCTTGCAAACCATGATGCATTATCGCCTACAGGTGTCCGGTGTCTATTTGGGATGTTTAGCACTAAGGGACCATTCTTAAGTACGTGCTCACTCAACTTCTTACACTTGGCCTTACCCCTTACACTTCTGACAGACGTGGTAGCTGTGATGCAAAACATGGTAACGTAGTAAGTTATATTGTCAAATGTCTATAACAAACCAAAATAATACAAAAATAACATTTCATAAACATATAATTCATGAACTTACAAGATGCAGTAGGGGCGCCTCCTTGTGAATCCAATCCTGCCACCGAGTGAATAGGATCATTAGACTCGTGCGAAGGATGCCTATTCACTGACTCGAGGAGGAGGGGGGGCGAGGGCGCCATTTGCATATTTGTATCACCAAACCCAGAATTGGGAGTCGGACTCTCATGCTCGTCAATAAGGCCCCGACCTTGACCTTGGCCTCGGCCTCGTGCTGCTGGAACACGTTTACGTCCTGTTGTTGTCATTGTTATGATCAATCTGCAAACAACTCAAAAACGAAAAAATTATATTAGTCAAATTATAACCATATAGTATGTTCAATATTTTTGACAAACATACAATAATTATGCTAGTAAAAAAAAAAACAAACACCACAATACATGTATATATATAGAGAGAGAGAGAGAGAGAGAGCATCAACTTCATTAAATATGCTAATACACTTTGTACTTACACCAAATGTGAGCTTATGTTCAACACATATCATCATCAGATTCATATTCAGAATCTGTATCACTGTTACTTGAAGATGATTGTTCGTGTTCAGAGTCCTCTTCGTGTTCAGAGTCTATATCGTTGTCGCTACATAACTCCTCTTCCTCATCAAAGTTTGTATCATAGTCCTCGTTCGGCAAGTTATCGTTGGCAAACATGCTTGCATCAAGTTGAATATATAATTCATCAATTGCTATTGTCGCATCATCTCTACGTAATTGAGTGGAGGCTTCAACATTTGCTTCATCAACAAAGACCATATTACCCCCAACACATTCACCTTCCTGGTATACGTCATCACTGAGTCTTTCGTCATCTTCTGTATTATCTCCCTTTTGTACTGTTGGAATATCATAGATGTCCCTATTGATCCACTTCTGCACCACTTTCCAATTACCACCCAATTTGGGATCATCCAAGTAAAACACTTGCGAAGCTTGACATGCTAAGATGAACGGGTCGGATTCACACCATGTACGAGAAGTATTCACAATCGTGAAGCCTTGGTCCATTTGTACTCCTGTTGCACTCCCAGTGTCCCACCAATCGCACTCAAACAAGTACACGAGATTTTGGCCAGGGTAACGTAACTCTAGAATATTTTTTAACTCACCATAATACTCAGTTATTGAGGTTTCGTCCTCACCTGAAACAGAAACACCACTGTTCTGGGTAGTACGAGTTTCTGCACATTCTTTCGTGTGGTACCTAACCCCATTCACGATGCAACCTCTATACGATCTAACATGACGATCAGGCCCGCATGCAAGATCATATAATTGTTTTGAGCCATTGTCTGCAGTACACCCACTATTGTATAAACGTTTATGGAACCAACGTTCAAAGTTAGCCTCATGCTTTTTATCAATGTCACGGCCGCCTTCTCTTTTGATCATATTATAATGTTCACTGCATGAAAAATAAATGTATTCGTAAATGATCATCAACGCTAAAATTATAACATGTCGTAACAGGTAAAACACAAAGACCATTACTAAACTTACTCCAAATATGAGGCCGTTTCGTTACAGTTGGTAAGCACATACCATCGTGCCCTACCAAAATCATTAGCATCCAGTGTTACTAATTTAGCTGCTCTTAACGGCCGAACTCGTTGGGAGAACACATCCAAGCGCTGGCTCATTTCTACTTCCTCAACGTCAACATTTCTCCGTTCACGGTTCCATCTTGTCTCAATTCCCCGAAGATACCTGGAACAGAAGGTCAAGCTCTCCTCAGCTAGGTAACACTCGGCAATAGACCCCTCTGGACGCGCTTTGTTACGCGTCCACTTCTTATATCTTCCAAGTTCTCTTTCGAACGGATACATCCAACGGTTTTGTACAAGACCAGCAAGCTCGGCCTCCCGAGGTAAATGAAGTGCTAGATGGATCATAACATCAAAAAAAGCTGGCGGAAATATTTTTTCCATTTTGCATAAAATTATTACAATGTCGACTTTCATTTGTTTCAGGATATCAACTTTCAACGTCCGTGCACATAACTGCGTAAAAAAGGTACTCAACTCGGTCAATGTTGTTCGTATTTCCGACGTAGAGAAATTTCGAATTGCAACAGGAAGCAAGCACTGTAAGAAGACATGACAATCGTGGCTTTTCATACCCGAAATTTTACCAGGAAGCTTGTTCACACATCAACCAATGTTAGATGCATACCCGTTAGGAAATTTAACACCTGACAACCACTCACATAAACTCTTCTTCTCATCTCTTGTCAATGTGTACTTCGCAAGTGGCATCCTATAAGTTTCACCATTTGGCTGCACATGCAATTCTTTACGTATACCCATCAACTGTAAATCTCTTCGTGCCTTGATTGTGTCCTTGGTCTTCCCATCAATATTCATCAACGTACCTAAGATACTTTCACATATGTTCTTCTCAATATGCATTACATCTAAATTGTGACGTACTTTCAAACTTGACCAGTAAGGCAACTCAAAAAAAATACTTCTCTTTTTCCAATTCAACACAACATCTGTGTACTTTCTCTTTCTCGCGCTTGTTTTTCGAAATTGTAAACCCTCAGCATCCGTTAGCTGTTTCAACAATTGACTTGCAAACAATTCTTCAGGTTCCAATCTATGCTCCTCTGTACCATCGAACAAATCTCCTCTTTTGCGCCATGGATGCTCTTGAGGAAGCCACCGACAATGACACATGAAGCACACCTTATGCCCATACTTCAAATACCTGAACGATGTATCCTTATTACATACTGGACATGCAAGATTTCCATTTGTAGACCACCCAGATAATTTTCCATATGCGGGAAAATCATTTATAGTCCATAGTAATGTCGCATGCAATTGAAATGTCTCTTTCTTTGATGCATCGTACACGCGTATGCCTTCATTCCATAAATCTTTCAGGTCATCAACCAATGAGCGCAAATATACATCAAGATTCTTTCCGGGATCTGAAGGCCCAGGGATAATAAGGGACAACATCAAATTTGGACTCTTCATACACATCCACGGAGGGAGATTGTACACTGTTAACATTACTGCCCATATGCTATATGTTGTACTCATATTACCATATGGGTTGAAACCATCACTTGCTAAACCAAGCCGCACATTGCGGGAATCACTTGCAAACCACTCATGTCTTTTATCAAACTCTTTCAATACAATAGAATCGGCAGGGTGTTTGAGAGTATTGTCATCATCTTCTCGACCTTCTTTGTGCCACCACATTTCCTTGGCCATTTCTTTTGTCATAAACAACCGTTGTAACCTTGATTTTATTGGGAAATACCGTAAGACCTTTTGAGGAATAGTACTTTTTTTGCCTTTGCCATCAATCCATCTTGAATTGTTGCACTTTGGGCATACCACTTTGTCTGCATGTTCTTTCCAAAAAAGTACACAACCATTCTTGCATGCGTGTATCTTATCGTAACCGAATCCCACGTGTCGCATAAACTGTATTGCTTCTCTATACGAGCGTGGCAATGTCTTTCCATCTGGGAGGGCCATCTTTATCAAGTCAATCATCATATCAAATGCCTTGTTACTCATGTTGCAGAGCCTTTATATGAAGTATCTTCAGTACAAAAGCAATTTGTGTAAATTTCTTGCAGCTTTGATAAAGTTCTCGTAAACCATCTTCCCAAAATCGGTAGAAGGAGCTTGTTTGTTCGTGATCATCAGTTGTGGGGCCCTGTGAAGTAGAGGATTCTCCGATGTTAGCATCAACAAATGTCCCCATACATACATCGTCTAACAATTCTTCAACTGCATCAACCTCTTCCATCATTTCAATTGTATGTGTGTGCATGTTTGTAGAAGTGTTTACCCTAAAATGATCTTCTTCCCCGTGAAATATCCATCGAGTGTATGTCGGAGTAAATCCATTCATATACAAGTGACCCTTCACCTCGCTAATATGAGAATAATATCGATTTGCACAATCACGACATGGACACTTTGTCATATCACATGAATCAACTGATTTAACTGCCATTCCCATGAATTCTTCCACACCTTTTTGAAATCGCTCTGAACATCGAGTACTTTCCCGCATCCAACTCCTATCCTGATGTCCCTATTAGAGGTTATTCGTTACGTACATGTATGCACACAAGGGAATTAGAATATCAGATTCTTAAGAATTAATAGAATTAAATGGGAGGTCTGTTCTCAAATATTGATGCTAGCTCAATGCCATGTTACCTCACAAAATATTCTAGAAGTGGGTTAGTAGTTTAGAACAAATTTCTATTTGTAATTTATTTACTTGTTTAGCTCAATGACAATTTTACATTTTTTACCATTGTTGTTAGCTTTGATATTTATTATAGAATGTTGTCTTGCTTCAAGTTTACTGTGCTGCTTTCTTATTGAACTTAAATGGAAAATACAATACAATCATGTACTATACCAACTTTGATAACATAAGTTGATGTGAACTAGAAAATTAATAACATAATCCTAATATAAGAATAAGACTTAATACTAATAAACAAGTAATAATAAGAGAAGAAACAAGGTTTAATAGGTTACAAGAGAAGAAGAGAGGTTTAATGCAACCACAAGAGAAGAAGGGAGAGATGCAGTGGGAATACAAGTTTTCAGACGATCACGTGTGCGATCGATCGCACAACCAAAGAGGTTTTACTTGTAGGTGGTGCGATCAATCGCACTATCAGGGGCTTCAGCACGTAGTGCGATCGATCGCACCACCAGAGAGGTTTTACTTGTAGTGAGTGCGATCGATCGCACTATCAGCTATCCCACAAACAAGTTAGTTTATGCTTTACTCCAATCAACACATATCTCTACAAACCCCACATTTATACAGGTAAACAATTAATGACATGGCTATACATGACCGTGTGTGCACCCACCCACCCGTGCATATGAATACATACACATAAAAACATGTAAAAACCACTAATCAAACATTTACTTCTATACGTACATTTTTCCTTCTACCACTATCCAACAATCTGAAGCCAACACTTGTTGAGATTAAGACCCTCTATATTTTCTACCCTAAAAGTGCTGCAAAGGGTAATATAGCTCTTATTACAAGTTCCTCACAAACTGATGTGGTAGTCCACATGGCACTCTTATATGGACTACCACATTAGTTACTAAATAATTAAATTTAGTTGTCAAATTTTGTTGCTTAATTTTTTCAGTCATGTTGGTACCAAGTTGCTTTTTTTATACGTAATTCAATCTTATTAAAAGCGTAAAGGCTACAATCCTAGTACACAAAAAGTATACAAGAGAAACCCCCTACTATAGTAAAAAAGAAGAACAAAACTCCAAAAAATCAAGATAAGTAGAAAATGGCAGACTATTTAACGCCGCCATCCATGTGTAAAGTGATTTGAACATAGTATTTTTCAGCTCTAACACCTAAGTATCTTGATCTTCAAAGCTCTTTACATTCTGCTCTCTCCAAATACAACATTAAACATAAATGAGCCAACCTCCAAACTTCCAAAACATTACGACTTTCCATTTGTCCCCTCCAACTCACCAACAATTCTCTCACGCTTTTAGGCAAGACCCAAACAATGCCAAACAAAAGGAAAAGCGAACTCTATATTTCTCTTTCTATTTCAAAAATGGAGAAATAATATGATCAATAGATCCCTCACTCTTCTTGCACATACAACACCAATCCACCACCAAGGTGTTCCTCTTTCTCAAATTATCCAAAGTCGAGATTTTCCCTAAATGCCACCGTCCACACAAAGAATGTCACTTCTTTTTTTTTTGATAAGTATAAAAATTTAAAAATTTAAAAAAAAAATTTAAAAAGAAGTGACATTCTCCACACAAAGAATGTCACTTTTAAAGGACCCTCAACATACTCAAATACTCTTCCAAGGAAAATGAGAACTTACAAGAATGGATAACACATGATAGAATGACTTCAGTTCAAACTTTCACCTTTTGGTGGTGATCCAACAAATTCCATCCTCTCCTCCTTGCTCACTCTATTAGAATACACCAGCTCAAAGAAAGAGTATTTGAGTTCCATATGTTATGGAAAAGTATATGTTCCAATGTACATTTCTTTTTCGGAATTGTATATAATCCACCACCCACGCATCCTTACAATGTGCAATACTAAACAAATCCGGATAGGAAATCTCCAAGGGTTGCTCCCCACACTAGAAGTCATGCCAAAACCTCACCTTGGACCCATCTTCCACCTCAAATCTAACAAATCTAGAGAAAAAAATATCATCTCCTCCTTATATATTTCCACACTCCCACTCCAAAGAGCCCCCACAACTTAAAAGCTATCCCAGCCAATAACCTGTTTTTATTCTCTTTTTCAGTTCTGATGATTTGCTAGAGAATAAAACCATAGCCACAAAGACTAAGGCCTGAACATGACTATAGCAAATCTTACTAGCTTCCCCTTTTGTTTTTCTAATTAAGTTATTAGGGTTTTTGTGCGATTTCAATTTTGACAATTAAATCTTTAATTTTTTTATCTACTTTTAAATGTCTCTCTGTCAATTTGTCATCCAATTAATTAACCATATGTTACATCAAACTAATCAAATAATACAACATGGCTCTAGAATGTTAATTTACAGGTAATGTCATAAATTTTATTTTTCATATATCCTCCCCAATTTGCAGTACTATTAATTACCCTGGCCATGAATAGTTAGGGGTGGCAACTTCTTGTGTTTCGAGTTCGGGTTGTGTCAAGGTATGCGTATAAGACTATATGGATCAACCCTAATTTTACACATTTAATTAAACGAGTCAGACTTTTTAATTATAACTCGCTAAATCCATGTTGAGTTTGTGTCGGGTTTGCAGGTCGTGTCATAAATGAATGACCGTTATGAATGGGGATAATAAACAAAGTTTTAGATGTGTATTTTTCTTATTGCTTGTCTTGCATACTACACACTTTGTTCAAGAATGATCAATTTCTCTCTTCTCTTCCTACATTGTTAATGTTTTGGGTTTGAAGTTTAACAATCTCTAAGAAGGAAAAGAAAAACAAAAGTTTTGTAGTATATCTGTTTGTTCAATGAAATACATAGTTATATTAATGGTCCTCTATTTAATTGTTATCTCTTGGTTTAGAGTAAGTTTCATCTAGTACATGCTTAAATATACTTATGTTTCTCCTCTACCTTGTTTAGATTAGTTAATGTGTGATCCCTTGAACACATTTTAAGTTAGCCTTTTTACTCTTATTTGTACTCTGTACCAATAAAGGGCTATACTCTACAGGTTAGTAAATTTGCCATCAAGAAATCAATTGGATTTTCTCCAGAGACAGTATTGACAACAAAATGAAAAGCAAAATTGAATAAATTTACACCCAACTCAAGCTTGAAATGATCAAATATTAGCCTCCTACTATGCTTGAAAATATCCCAATACTAAAAATCACAGGAAACAGTATAGAAACCACAAAAATCAACCATTTTAGATGCAAAACTGCAACCCATGAACAGCAGATGCAAAATAGAAAGAGAAGAAGAGAGGAGAAACTCATTTAAGGTTTTCAAGGGTTAGGAAAAACTCATACCGGAGAGAAAGCTACAGGAGAGCGTTAAGTGCGCCGGAGTGAGAGCTGGCAGAGAGAGGTGCGCCAGAAAGAGAGCTGCCGGAGAGAGAACCGGAAAGAGAGCTAGCTGCCAGAGTACTGAGTGAGAGAGAGCGATCGAGAGAGAGAGAGTGAGAGTGAGAGTACTGATATTAGCTGCAACTCATCATCATGTACGTGGTCGTGGGATTTGGTAAACAAATTTCCTCCGAAAATTTGAGCACCCGCCAGTTTTTACTAGATGGCGGCAAATTATTTGGTGCAGCTCAATTAGTGGCAATTTGGGACATTTTTCTTAAAAAAAAAAAATTGAGAAAAATATAAAAAAAAAAAAGGCTCCAAAATAAATGAGAAAAATATAAAAAAAAACATGAAGCAAGTTGTAATTTATTTTTTGAAAAAATTTTCGTTTTTTTTTTTCAATTATTTTATTATTTATTTGTTAAAATAATAGGGGTATTATATGAATATTAAAAATAAGTGGCATTTTTATACAATTTGGTTGTTCGGGAGGCTACTTTAGTATCTTTTTTATAATTTTTCCAAAAAAAAATTATACTACCAATTTTTTAATTTTTATTTATTTATTTATTTGTAATTTTTTCTCTTATAATATGTTTTTATTATTATAATATTAACTAAAAATTTCCGTTTATAAAATTTTTATGATAAAGATCATTAAGTTGATATTTCTCTTATAATTAGTTATAAAATAATACAAAATCCAAAGATAATATAAGATCAATATAACTAAGGCACTAAGATAATATAAAAAGCTAATAGTTCAATTGAATGTTGGATTGAACCTTCAATTGAATGTTCGATTGAACCTTCAATTGAATGTTCGATTGAACCTTCAATTGAATGTTCGATTGAACCTTCAATTGTATCTAGTTTGATCTATCAATTGATCATACCACAATCAATGAAACTAATTCATTAGGATCGCTCGGATGTTTGATCGAACATTTAATCCTATCGCGATCAATCGAACTAATTCAGTACGATCAATCGGACATTTGATTTTATCATGATCAATCAAACTAATTCATTACGATCGATCAGATGTTTGATCGAACGATTGATCCTATCGCGATCAATCAAACTAATCTATTAGGATCGATCGGATGTTTGATTGATCATTTAATCATATCACAATCAATCGAACTAATTTATTATGATCAATCGGATGTTTGATCAAACATTTGATCCCATTACGATCGATCAGACTAATATGTAATAGTATCGATCGGAATTGATTTTATCAAATGTTTGATTGAACCTTCAATCATGTCAAGTTGTATTGATTGTATCCCGATCAATTTAAGTAATGCACTAATATAATATAAAATGCTTAGACTTCAATTCAATGTTCGATCGAACATTTAATTTGTTTGAATTTTGTTCGATCATTTGATCTTATCACGATCGATCGATCGAATGCACTAGGTAGGACCAATCGGATATTTGATCAAACCTTCAATTTCAATTCTTTCAATCATTTGATCTTATTACGATCAATCGAACTAATTCATTATGATTGATCGGATATTCGATCAAACCTTCAATTTCAATTGTTTCAATCATTTGATCTTATCACGATCAATCGAACTAATTCATTATGATTGATCGGATATTCGATCAAACCTTCAATTTAATTGTTTCAAGTTTCATCGATCATTTGATCCTATCATGATCGATTGAACAAATGTACTATGATCAACCGGATGTTTGAATGAACCTTTAATTTCAATTGTTTCAATTTTGATTGTCACTTGATCCTATCATTTCATTGTATCACTATCAAAGTTGTTGTACATTATGCAATAAAAATTAAAATAAAAAAAAAAAATTATATATATATATATATATACATTCTGCCTCTCTTTTAACATTCTGTGACTGAGATCGATCGCAATTACAGAAACACCAATCTCATATGCTGGCCGAGTGCGATCGATCGCACCATTTTTGCGATCGATCGCACTCGGCCAGCACATATCACGTGACCTATTTTAGGTCACTTTCCCCCCACACCCACATATTTTTCTTCTCCAAACAGCACCCACCTCCAGCACTCCTCCACCGTTTCTCACCACTCCTCCACTCCTCCACCGTTTTTCACCACCTCTACCACACAGCCACCTCACGGTTCAGTTCTCCGGCAACCATACCAGGTATTTTTCTCCACCTTTGATTTACACCCCTTTCCCCATTCCCATCAACACCCCAACCCCGATTACTTCCCCAACATTTTTTTTTTCTCATATTTCTACAATTGTGGGTGTTCATCTACCCACATTGCTTTGTTGTGGTTGGATTTTGCTGTTTTTACAGGGGGTTTTGAGCGGAGTTGCTTTGTTCTTCAATTTTGGCTATCTCTAGTGCACACCAAGTGTTTGTCAAAAGTCCCCAATCAACCTCATCATGCCAAGAGCTTGAGCTTCGTCCTCTCGAGGGTCCGATACCCGAGCCATTTGTCCCCCGCCCACTTTTGAGGAGCGGGAGCTGCTATTCGAGACCACCTTCGCCATTCGCGAAGACTTTCAAAATCTTGAGGAGACTCAATGGGCGGTCGCCGAGTTCAAGCGACAGGGGCTCAACAAGCTTTTCAAGCCGGTCACCACCACTGCCTACAGAAAATTGGTGATTGAGTTCTATGCCAACCTGTCGCATGACTGCAACAACGTGGTGGCCCTCTCTTCCAAAGTGAAAGGCAAAGCTATTGACGTAACACGGGCCGACATTACTGTTGCCCTTCAATGCAATCATGAGCACCCTCCAAAAGCCGCACAACTTGCTGAGCAACCGGCCAGATTCTATGTGGCGGAAATCATTGAAGACATGTGCGATGGGCAATATGCCGATTCCCATCATAATGCCGGCAGCCGATCGAAGCTTCCTCAATGGCTTTGGTTTGTGGACTCCATATTACACCGTAATGCTTTTCCCTTAGGGCACAAATCTCAGAGGCGGGATCAATTTCTTCAAACACTCTATGCCTTCCATAAAGATGCTTGGTACTCCATTCCCGACATAATTTGGAACCAAATTCAAAAATTTTGGAATGGGGTGCACGTTGGAGGAGCGGAGTCCACACATTCATGGGGGTTGCCTTTCCCATACTTAATCTCGTACATCCTCCGGAAGAAAGGCATCAAGGGTACCGCAGCTGATGAGCCAGTCACTACTACTCCCATATTTGGCATTCGCCAATGGAACAAAAGCTTGTCCCACATGCCCCGGGGACCAGCACCTGGTGCTGAAGAGAGTGAGGCCGAGCCGATGGCCGAAGATGAACCTGAAGTTGAGCCAGAGGCATCTGAGGAGGAGGAACAAAACCGCTCACTTATTGAAGAAATAGCGGGCCTTCGAAGAGAGTTGGCTGGCCAAAGAAAGGAGGCATCCAAAACTTTTAAATTGATGGACAAACGCCTAGGCGCCTTAGAAGAATTGATGCAATCCATTCTCACCCGGTTGCCACCGCCATCTGCAGGAGCATCATCTTCTGGACAGCAGTGAGCAGGGACCACCGTCTGGCTGAAGACGTTAAACTTAGCGCTCATGGGAGGCACCCCATAGTTTACCCTTTTTATTTTGTTTAGTATGTTTTAAGTTAATCTTTTTATTTGTCTTTAGTTTAGTTTTTTTTTATTTGTCTTTAGTTTTGTTTCAATATATTCATCATATCATATATATACACTATTAGATATGTAAAATTTAATATGAATTATGAAATGGGAATTAAGAATTAAGTTTTCATTCGGGGAATTAAATCCCATTTGGTTAGGAATCATTTGGGGAATCCACTTAAAACTGAAGTCTTCAAATTAGTCCGAATGAAAACTTTATCCTCCAAATGAAAGTCCTAACCAAATGGCAAATATATACAAATTAAAATCTTTCTTTAGGAGGATGGAATTGAAATAGAAGAATTTTTCCTTTTTTTAAAAAAAAAAACACATATATATATATTGAAACAACTGTACATATGAAATATTAAGTGAAAGGGAGAGCTTTACTTTTACGGTTAAAATTTTATTTTGTTATATTTAACGGTGCATATTGTGTCACTTTATTTGAAAATTTTAAACAATGCAGTGATATATACAAAATTTTAGTGGATGCTATTGGGTATCAACATTTTTTTTTTTTTTTTTTTCA
>NC_081548.1:15436482-15439869 GCF_901000735.1 Corylus avellana | reverse complement strand
CTAATACTTAAGCATTAGGGTCGACTTTCAAAGTCGACCCTAATGATCACTCTTCAGCGTCCACTTTTAGTGGACGCTATTGGTGATTAATATTATTTTTTTTATTTTTTTTAATTCCTCCACACACTCTTTAGGGTCAACAAAGTCAACCCTAATACTTAGGCATTAGAAAGTCGACCCTAATGATCACTCTTCAGCGTCCACTTTTAGTGGACGCTATTGGTGATTAATATTATTTTTTTTTTAATTTTTTTTAATTCCTCCACACACTCTTTAGGGTCGACTTTGTCGATCCTAATACTTAGGCATTAGTAGGGGTGGAAAGGCGGTTATGGTTAGCGGTTAGTGGCAATAACCGCTAACCGTAATCGCCTTAGCGGTTAGTAAATTTTACTAACCGCAACCGCTAACCGCCTAACGATTAGCGGTTAGCGGTTAACCGCCGGTTAGCGGTTAGTGAAATAGATAACCGCCCGCTAACCGCTTTTTTAAAATTGGGCTTTTTTTTTGGCTTTCTTTATGGCTTTTTGGGCTTTTTTTTACCCTCGTTTTTTTTTTTATTGTATTTTTAATATCTTCTTGGGCCCAATTGCTATAGAAAGTGCCCATATTGAAAAATCAAAAATATTAAATCATAACCGGTTAACTTTTTTTTAAAAAAAAAAAAAAAATTCAACACAACATACAAAAAAAAGTTCAGAATTCAGACAACTGTCACAACATATAAAAAAAGTTCAACACAAAGCATATAAAATAAGTTCAAATAAAACATTAAATGATACAAATAAAACATTAAAACTTCATCAATCCTCTCATTTGATCCTCTAGCAAATCCTGTGGACCTCAAAAGAAGGAAAGTTATAATATTGAACATAATAATATTAAGGCACAAAATACATTAATACATTAATACATTAATACTTCAATTGTGATTAATGTATTAATGGTTAAATTTCTTTTTCTAAAAAATGTTCAAAAAATACATTAATACTTCAATTGTGATTATAAGTAACACATTGTTGAATCTAATGTCAATTACTTAATTTGATATTATATAATTATATAGTCTCATTAAATTATACCATATGATTCATATGATTAATTACTTAAATTCTTATCATATTTACTTATAATATTTTTTCTTTGAATTGAACTTAATATCTAATGGTAAATGGTAATGTTCAAACTCCTAAATCCTAAATTCCTAAAGTATCTAATAATGCTTTAATTAAATTGTAGACTTGTAGTTATAAGTAATATATTGTTTAATTCAATTGAATTAATTGTGATTATCATTGTACATGAATCATATGATTAACTTGTAGACTTATGACTTATGAGTTATGTCATATTATATATGTATTATGTATTATTATATAATCATATGATTTAATGATCAAGTCATCATGTGATATAATCATATCAATTATAGTGATAATATATAAATTATTGAAATTATAATGATAATACATTAATACTTAAATTGTGTTTATAAGTAACACATTGGTCATTGTTTAATCCAATGTCAATTACTTAATTTGATATTATACGAATCATATTATCATTGTACATTAATAATATGATTCACTTGAAGTCTTGAATAAAGTATTTGAATTGTCATTGAATCATATGATTAAGTATTGATATTATACATTTATATTATTCATATATATATATAGACTTATATAGACTTATAAGTTTATAACATACATTGAAAATACGTCTCTAGATATTTAATTGTTGTATTAGTATGAATTGGTATACTTATGAGTTATGTCATATTATATATGTATAATTTGTTATTATATAATCAAATGATTTAATGATCAATCTCATGTGATATAATCATATAAATTATAGTGATAATATATTAATACTCAAATTGTGATTTAATGATCAAGTGATTATGTTATATGTATAAATATTTTTAAAATTATAATTATAAAAATATATTATATAAAAAGGCGGTTAGCGGTTAGCGGTTACGGTTAGTAGACCCAATAACCGCTAACCGCTAACGCTAGGCGGTTAGCGGTTAGACGGTTAGGCGGTTAGCGGTTAGACGGTTAGGCGGTTGGCGGTTATAGCGGTTAGCGGTTAGCGGGCGGTTTTTAACCGCCCTCCTTTGCACCCCTAGGCATTAGGGTCAACTTTCAAAGTCGACCCTAATGATCACTCTTCAGCGTCCACTTTTAGTGGACGCTATTGGTGATTAATATTATTATTTTTTATTTTTTTTAATTCCTCTACACACTCTTTAGGGTCGACTTTGTCGACCCTAATACTTAGGCATTAGGGTCGACTTTCAAAGTCGACCCTAATGATCACTCTTCAGCGTCCACTTTTAGTGGACGCTATTGGTGATTAATATTATTATTATTATTATTTTTTTAATTCCTCCACACACTCTTTAGGGTCGACTTTGTCGACCCTAATACTTAGGCATTAGGAAAGTCGACCCTAATGATCTTTTTCCCGCCTCTTGAATATTTCCCGCGAGTATATTAGGGTCGAGTTATTAGCGTCCACTGTAGAGTGGGCGCTATTATTCATCTTTTGGGTCGGCTATTAGTGTTCACTTGGATGTGGACGCTAATAATTAACTATTAGGGGCGACTTTCAAAAGTCGCCCCTAATAGTTGAGTATTAGGGGCGACTATAAAGTCACCCCTAATAAGTCGCCCCTGATGAGTCAGTTTCTTGTAATGTGTCTATCTCTCTATCATAAATCAAAAAAATAAAAAATATATATAAAGGAAGAAGAAGGAGAAGCATAGAGACAATGCCCAAATAAATCAAACTCAATCGCTTTCTTTCTTTTCTTTTCTTTTTCTTTTTTCTAGCTTTAATGCTTGTTTGAATCCTTCTCCTTCTCTTTCTTCATTTATGGGCAATATTATTAAAATTGAACACAATTGCACTTCGTAATGATGATCACAACTTTACTTCTATACTGGGATAACACATCCCAGTATGGCTGGTCAATAAATTCATTACTTAATTACTATGTGGTATCGTGGAATCTTGAATGATTAATCCAAATGAGAATTACTAGATTGAAAACTCAGACAAAATATTAGAGAGGTTCGCTGAGACTCAGCAAAACCACCTCTGATGCCTAAGTCAATGATGATAAAAGAGTAAGTAAATCGACAAACTCTAAATAAGAAATAGAGATGCATGCTTAGTAAAGGATCTTCCTTTCCTTATATAGGCGAATTGTTTCCACCTCTCCGTGGTAAAGCTTTGGGAGACTACTGCTCAGATCATGCTAAGGGTATGGAAGATGATTCCCACTAAGAATACTGGGGAAGGCTATAATGAATACAAAGGGATTTGTTGTAATTGCCTTACTTGGTGGATATGCTTGGAGCACTATTTATATAA
>NC_081548.1:15373611-15436382 GCF_901000735.1 Corylus avellana | reverse complement strand
GGGGATAAAGCCTCACCGATGAAGAACATCAATACTTTCATGTAAGTCTTCATTTATCTGATTTTATTGGGTTTAATATTTCAATGGTTTTACTTCTTTTCAATGTGTTGAGTGATTCTTGGATATCGTTTGTGATTCAATGATACATTTGATGATTTAAGATAATTTCACATAATTGATTGATTGATTTTATTTGTCTAAATAATTGGATATCCTTTGTGATTTGTTCTACGGATACATTTGGTGTTTCAATTAAAATTGAATATCTTTTGTGATTTACAGATACATTTGATGATTTAATTGACATTGGATTCCTCTTGTGATTTGTGCAATGAATGGATACATCGGATGGTTTTGATTAATTGTTTAAAGCATAGTGAAACATATCTAAGATTTTAATTGTGAGAACTTCAGATTAATATTGATAAACATGGAAGTATGGTGTTATGATTCGATGAGTGTCAATTCCCAAACTTTAGTCTTTTATCTCTTAGTTTATTTTAATTAGTTTATGTTTGCCTTTTAATTTCAAAAATCAAAATTCAAAACCTTTTTGAAACTAGGTTAGGATTTAATTAGTTTAGATTTAAATTGCTCTTTCAAAAATACAATTCTCTGTGGATTCGACTTCGCACTTGCAATCCATTAAAATACAATCGATTCGTGGACTTACGAGTTAAATAAATTTGCACAACAAGTTTTTGGCCCCGTTGCCGGGAAATTGTTCAATTTTTTTAAGCCAATTTATTTCTAAATTAGTTTTATTCTTCTACTAGTTATAATTAGGATTTTATTTTTCTGCAATTTTTTTTTTTATTCGTGTTAATAATAACAAAATAAAAAAATATTTTTCTTGTTGTTTTTTGTTTTGTTTTGGCTTGTTTTACAGTTCTACCGCAACACCTTCCGCACACCCTTGCTAGTGCGATCGATTGCAGCCATGCTAGGATCGAGCGCACTCGGGACCAAGACAGCAAGCTCAAGTGAACATGCGCTCGTTAACTGTTGCATCTTCACTCAAGTGCGATCGAGTGCACTTCACAACAAAGGTAGCAATTGCAGCAGTCCTATAGATCTTTGCGAAAAATTTATTTTTGGTTCTTTTTGTGACTTTTTAAATTTTAGTTTTATTTTTTTTAGTTAGTTAGTCGTTTTTTTTTTATTAGTTTATTTTATTTAAAAATATATAAATTTTTTTTAAAAAAATGGTTAATGTTTTATGTGGGGTATCTGCATGCTAAAAAGTGAGGGGGAAGCATGAATTTTCATTTTAATGATTTTAATGCATCTCCGAGTTGCAAGACACTAGCTCCTACTAACTACCCTCAAAATTTTTACCCACATAAACCATGTTTATACTGCTCCAATCCTTATCATCATTAGAGTGATTGACCATCATGGGCTTCTAATTTTCCATATAAGCAAATGAACACCAGTTTCTATAGTCCGGGGTTTGATTAAAATTTCAATTATTACAACCCGACTGGAGCAACAAATCTAATTTCTCATGGTCAGCTCAAGCTACAAGAAATTATGCTCACCAATTTGATGAATTACACCATTCAGAATATCCACAGTTCGATCAAGCTCAACCTCCTGTATATCAGTCTACCACTCAAGTGCCACAACCTGCACAACAGTCATCACTGGAAGACATGATGAAAACATTAATAGAAAAAGTTGACCAGTCTAACTCCTAAGCTATACAAGAGCTAAAAGATTTCACCAAACAAACCCTACAAGAACTGCGTCAAGAGCTCAAAGATGCCAATACTCATGCTACGGCAGGGATGGAAGAATGGATTGGCCAGAGTGAAAATGAACACCCATCTGAACATCAACGTGACCCAATGACTCAATATTGGGACAATGAGAGCATAAAGGATAACAATTAGGAAGAAGAGTTTCAAAGTCAATTGAAGGCTCAAGGACACTACATGATTGATGAGGATGAGTTCGGAAATTCTTATCATGAGCATGTCCAAGCCACCTCCAACTTTGGAAGAGAGGAAAGTGTTATAAGAAATTATCTTCCTAAAGATGAGGAAATTGTGGATAACAAAGAGGAGCACACAGAGCAAGTTGAGCATGCTCAAGTCAGCACCACACTTGAGAGTGAGAAAATTGTGAATAACATTGAGGAGGAAGAAAAAGAAGAAGTTGAGCACACAGAGCAAGTTGAGCACTCTGAGCAAGTTGAGCACCCTAAGCAAGTTGAGCACCATGAGAACAATGAGTCCCCAACAAATACTGATCTGCCCAGTGACATGGAAGTGAGTACTGAAGCTCATGCCTGCATCACTGTCCCTCTTGAGGCATATCAAGAGCCCAAAGCTTTATTGCCTGAATGTCTCAAAGAGCCATCTTATGTCAAGATATTCAAGGACTTGTGCACACAAACACACAAATCTAGGAACCACTTTCCTAAGAAGATCCTTCAAAGCAAGCAATTCTACATAAGATGGCGAAACATCCTTCTAGAGGGGTATGAAGTTTTGAAAAAGAAAGGGTGGAAGAGATTGGTTGGACATCTGCATGACAGGGGAAGCGCTATAAAGTTTTCTCCTCTAGTTTATTTTCTGCACTTCACTCCACAAATTCTTTCTTTCCTTTTTCATTATATGTTATTTTTATTTGTTTTTGTTTCTAACAGCAATTAATCTTTTAATTTTTGTTTCTATTAAAAAAAAAAAATTGCTGTTAGTTTTGATGACAGGTGTTTTGGTGTTTGAGTTTGGAGGATGCCCTGCCCTTTTTTCACACCTTTGATGTTTCCTTACTTCCAGTAATGTATTTCTATACTACACATTGAGGGTAATGTGTAATTCAAGTTTAGGGGTATGGAAAAACACTTTGTCTGTTTATTTTTGTTCTTATTTGTTTATTTTTATTTGTCTTTTTGTGTTAAAAATTTTGAAAAATAAGAAAAAATTGTGCTATGTTGTTGTCAAGTTTGAGTTAAACTGTAACTGTGATTTGCATTTCATTAGCTTGCTTAAAGGGTTGAACACATCATTATGTCATTAGGAGTCTGAGTCCTTTGACTTATTTTTGGGTAAAAGAGATTTCACTTGTTTTGAGATAAATTTTTATGAGCACACATTAGCATGTTTTCTGTGAAGTATGATGTTTGAGCTTAAGCTTGTTCTCTTTGAGATTTGTTAGATGACCTATTGATGAATAACCATTGGCTTGCAAGATATAAAAATAAAAATAAAAAATAAATAAATAAATAAAGAAAAGAAGAAAAAAAAAAAAAAAGTAAAGAAAAATGCATATCTTGCCTTGGATGTTTCATTTGATAGAGATTTTTACAAATTTTATGGAACTTATCTTGAGTTTAAACTGAAAGCTTCATGATTGTATGCTAATTACAATTTACACATTTCAGAACATATAAGGTCTCAATTGTCTATTTATGAGTGATTTGATTTTGGATTTCCTTTTGACTGCTATGATGATATTTGTCTTTTTAAGCTTGCTCATGAATAAGAACCATTGTTTATGTGAAACTTCTTTCTTGTTAACAACATAGTGCTAAAATGTTTGTAGGTATCATTTCTGTTAAGCCCTCACGAGACTTCACTCGTCAACTAGGGATGCCTAGGGGTTTAAAAGGCTTTTTGCATATGCTAAATGCAATCGTCTCTCCCATGAAAGAGGATTTATGTTTCGTGCTTTCATTTTGTTTGTCGTTTTGTTTTGCTAAGGAACCAGCAAAATATAAGTTTGGGGGTATTTGATAAGTGCCAAATATTGCATATTTGGACTCCTTTATTTACATTAGTTAATCCTTTAGCTATGTCATTATTTAATATTTTGTGTTAGTTTTGTGTTTTTAATGTTTTGTAGGTCATTAAAGAAAAACTACAGCTTTAAAGGGAAAAATGTAAAGTTTGGAAGAAAGCATGATTTGAGAAGACCTAAATGATGTGGTTAAGTTTAACCAAATCTAAGAAAAGGTTAAATCGAATTAAAGTTCAGATTGGATAAAATTTCGGATTGGATTCAAATTCAGATTCTGCACATGTCTCAGTATTTTCACCATAACTTTTCGTTCAAATATCAGATTGAAGTGAATCAAGTGGTATTGGAAAGCTAACTCAAAATACTAGAATTCATTGTGAAATATAATTTTCCTAATTCGGACGGTTACTATGCCAAAATCTCCCTGTAATTAAAGGACACAAATCTGGACGAATCCTATTCCGATTTCAGACTTCTATTTTGACTAGGAAACAGACCTCCGAATTATCTAGGTTTAATAGGAATTTTAGCTAAATTTCCAACTAAGGTTGGGGATGAAGCCTCACCGATGAAAAACATCAATACTTTCGTGTAAGTCTTTATTTATCTGATTTTATTGGGTTTAATATTTCAATTGTTTTACTTCTTTTCAATGTGTGGAGTGATTCTTGGATATCTTTTGTGATTCGAAGATACACTTGATGATTTAAGATAATTTCACATAATTGATTGCTTGATTTTATTTTCCTAAATAATTGGATATCCCTTGTGATTTTTTCTACGGATACATTTGGTATTTTAATTAAGATTGGATATCTTTTGTGATTTACGGATACATTTGATGATTTAATTGATATTGGATTCCTCTTGTGATTTGTGCAATGAATGGATACATGAGATGGTTTTGATTAATTGTTTGAAGCATAGTGAAACATATCTAAGATTTAAATTGTGAGAACTTCAGATTAATATTGATAAACATGGAAGTATGTTGTTATGATTCGATGAGTGTGAATTCCCAAACCTTAGTCTTTTATCTCCTAGTTTATTTTAATTAGTTTATGTTTGTCTTTTAATTTCAAAAATCAAAATTCAAAACCTTTTTGGAACTAGGTTAGGATTTAATTAGTTTAGATTTAAATTGCTCTTTCAAAAATACAATTCTCTGTGGGTTCAACCTCGCACTTGCAATCCATTAAACTACAATTGATTCGTGCACTTGTGAGTTAAATAAATTTGCACAACAGTCAAACCTTGATTTCCTCTTGGCATGTGGCTGCATTGTACAGCTGTGAGTATCCTTGATTTTATGATCTTGTTGGCTGTCAAATTCCTTGGAGTCAATAGCCTTGAAGTCTGTATCTCTGAGGCTTGTCTTATCCTGGCTAATTGGAATCAACGTTGGCAGTTTGTGAGCAACATTGGTTTGAGGTGTAATACACCCCCTCAAGATGGACAGATTGGAACAGACGTGAAGCTTATCCCAAAATAATGGAAAGCAGGCAGAGACCAAAGGTTTGGTAAGGATATCTGCTAATTGGTCCTTGCTTGACAAGAATTTGACGGTGAGAGTCTTGAGAGCCACATGGTCCCTAACGAAGTGATAATCAATTTCGATGTGTTTGGTTTGAGCGTGAAAGACTGGGTTAGGGGACAAGTAAGTGGCACCAATATTGTCACAAAAAAGAACAGGAGCAGAAGGTAAGAAAACACCAAGTTCCTTGAGCAAGGATTGAATCCATGTTAATTCTGCAGTGGCATTGGCAAGAGCCTTGTATTCAGCTTCTGTGCTTGAGCGGGAAACTGTGGGCTGCTTCTTGGAGTTCTAAGAGAGGAGATTGGGCCCAAGAAAGGTACAATAACCAAAGGTAGACTTCTTGTCATCTGGACTGCTTACCTAGTCAGCATGTGAGAAGGCAGCAAGCTGAAAATTCCTGCAAGGCTGAATGAGGAGCCCATAAGTGATGGAATGTTTTAAGTAGTGGAGAATATGCTTGACAACAGTCCAGTGAACATCTAGGGGTTCCTGCATAAATTAAGAGCATTTGTTAACAGCAATGGCAATGTCAGTGTGAGTGATAGCAAGGTATTGAAGAGCACCAACAGTGCTGCGATATAGGGTAGCATCAGAAAAGGTGGTTCTGACATATCTTCTGTGAGGAGTGGAAGTAGACATGGGAGAAGTAAGGGGTTTTGCCAATGCCATGAGGGTTTTCTGTAAGAGATCCATAATATATTTTTGTTGAGACAAGTGGATACCAGTAGCACATTTGGTGACCTCTACGCCTAGGAAGAAGCTTAAGGGCCCAAGGTCGTTGATAGGAAAAGCATCCGAAAGGGACTTGAGAAGTTCATTCAAGGCAAACATATAAGAACCAGTAAGAATAAGATCATCCACATAGACTAAAATCATGAGCCGAGAATGAGCAAAATTGAACAAAAAAAGTGAGCTATCAGCCGTCGAGGCATGGAAGCCAAATGCTAGCAAGTGAGTACTTAGGTGGGAGAACCAGGCATGAGGAGCCTGTTTGAGACCGTAGATGGCCTTCTTAATGAAGCACACGGCCTTGGGATGTTGTGGATACAAAAACCCGGGGGTTGAGCCATAAAGGGCCGGCTCAACATATTTTGGGGCCTTAGGCAAAACTTTGAAATTGAGCCTAAATTTTTTTTTTTTTAATTCAATTTTTTCTTTTTTAAAGTAACATATATATATATATATATATATATATATAGCAGTAGATTTAGATATATCAATAACATTTAGATTATTTTTAAAATTTATAGTGAGCTTATTAATTGGGGTCTTATTAAATTGAGACATTAAATTTGGATAAAAAAAATTTTTAGGCCCTATTAAATAACATTTGGGCCTTCAATTTTTTTTTTGGTCAAAAGTAATTTTTTTTTTTTTAAATTTTTTTTAACTCAAAAAAATTTTTTTAGGCCTTATTAAATTGGGGGCCCTAGGCGAGAGCCTAACTCGCCTAGGGCATGAGCCGGCCCTGGAGCCATATAAACTGTTTCATTTAAGGACCCATGCAAGAAGGCATTACTCACATCAATTTGCTTGATAGGCCACCTATATGAAACATCAAGAGAAAAGACAGTCCGAATAGTGATAGGTTTTATTACCGGACTGTAAGTTTTAGCATAGTCAACTCCATACTGTTGATGAAAACCTTTTGCAACAAGACGTGATTTATATCGATCAATATTGCCATTAGCTTTTCTTTTAATTCAAAAGACCGATTTGTAGCCCACAATATTCATGGATGGCTGAGGGGGAACTACAGTCCAGGTACCATTTTTTAAAAGAGCATTGACTTCATCTCCCATAGCATCACACCACACCCCCTGTTTAACAGCTGTAGAATAAAAAGTAGGCTCAATATCAACAAATTCCAAAGAGGCAGTGAGGGCCCGTGGGAGAAGATACTTGATTGTTCCATCAGTGAAAATTTTGGGATAATGAATGTTGGACTAAGCTCGGGTGATCATGGGATGGGTACGGGTAGTAGGTGATGGGGCATGGTAAGGCGTGGGAGACAAGAGAAGGGATGAGATACTTGTTGAAGAAGGAGGAGAAGAGACACGTGGTGTGGGGGAGTGGGACACATTGTGTAGAAGAGCAGTAGGTGCAGTAGGTGAAGAAGTAGTAGCGGAGGGAAGGGGAGTGGAAGGACCTTGTGTGTTAGGAATGACACACGCTGAGGGGCCAAGAGGAGAAGGGACATCTAAGGGTATAGGAAAATGAGGTGCTGGCAATAGAGAAGAGAGAGGAGGTGGACCCAAAAGAGACTTGTAGGGAAAAGCCTGCTCATTAAAAATGACGTGCCTAGCTATACCCCAAGAAAAGACATGACTTAGAACGGTAGGAAAATTTATGAGAATTATATAGGGGCGGAAATAAGGTCAACATTCATAACCAAAAGTTTTAAAAAATTTGTCATCAGGAATTTTGTGAAAAAGAAGCACAAATGGAGATTTGGGACGAGAGACAGTGGGTAGGCGATTAATTAAATAGCAAGTTGTTTCAAAAGCATCATCCCAATGTGCAAAGGGAACGTTGGAGTGGGTGAGTAAAGCAAGCCCAATATTGACAAGGTGATGATAACGTCTTTCAATGCTACAATTTTAATGGTGAGTGTGAGGACAGGTTTGTCGATAGGAAATTCCATGAGACGCGAGAAAACGTTGGAGAGGAATAAATTCCCCTCCAAGATCAGTTTGGAGAGCCTTAATGGAAAGTGAGACAAAAAATTTAACAAGACGTTTAAAATTAGCAAAAATGGCGGTGACATTAGATATGCATGTCATAGGAAAGATCCAAATATATTTGCTAAATTCATCAACTACACAAAAGGAAGTATCTTTATTTAAAACAGGGGCAGGGCCCCATACATCAAGAAACAAGAGATCCAGAGGATTCTTGGAGATAGAGGAAGTTAAACCAAAATGCAACTTGTGCAACTTTCTTTGCTGATAGGCAGAGCATACAAAAGACTTCTTAGTGGAAACAATAGGGAGGCCAGTCCTAGACAAAATGCGCTGAACCATAGGAGAAGCTGGATGACCAAGGCAATGATGCCATTGACTTAGAGAGACTCGTTCTCCCACGAAGGCAGAAGGGGAACTACTCAATGAGGAAGAGGAGGACTAGGAGTAAAGGCCTCCCTTACTCGGCCCTTTGAGAAGCAAGGTCCCCGTGTGTAGATCCTTGACACACAAAAAAAAGGGATGAAATTCAATAAAAACGTGATTGTCACAAGTAAATTGACGAATAGATATAAGATTTTTTTGAATGTGTGGAACATGAAGAAGATTAGGCAAATTAAAGACATGATTAGGAGTGTGTAAAGAAGCAAAGCTAGTGTTAAGAATGTTCAAACCTTGCCATTACCAACTTGAATTTGATCAGTACCATGATATTCATCAGCTCGAATGGTGAGGTTGGACAAATCATGGGTGAGATGATTTGTAGACCCAGTATCTGGATACCAAGTCAAGTCAGAAGAAAACCCAGTAGGAGCAGTGAAGTAAGCTGAAGGGGTGGCTAGGTCAACTTGCTAGGAGTGATCAAAACGGTGGTAGCATTTGGCAGCCGTATGACCTGGTTTAAGGCAAACTTGACATGTGGGCATGGTGGAGGAATGCTGATGGAAAGAGCCACGGCCACAGCCCCTTCTCCCACATCGACGACCAAAATGTAGGAAAGGAGTGAACTGACTTGGAGAACGGCTAGT
This sequence comes from Corylus avellana, assembly GCF_901000735.1. Lineage (NCBI taxonomy): Eukaryota > Viridiplantae > Streptophyta > Magnoliopsida > Fagales > Betulaceae > Corylus > Corylus avellana. Next base: position 15,427,389 of record NC_081548.1, on the reverse strand, counting down.
AGGGAGGTTGCTTCGGTGAGCAATGTTAACACTAGAGACTGCTAAATCACCTGTAGAGTTGGCATGCTCAAGACGTTGTTCATGGGTGAATAAGTGACCATAGAGATCCTCAAGGGAAACTGGATCAATGCGGGTGGTAATAGAGGTGATAAGGGGATCATAGTCGGATCCAAGGCTAGTGAGTACATATGAGACTAGCTCAGAGTGTTTGAGAGGGGTATCAATGGCTGCAATGGTGTGAGCAAGGGTTTGAGCCTTTTGAAAGTAGTCAGAGATGGAAGAAGCTCCCTTCTTTAAAGTGGCAAGCTGAAAGCGCGATTGCTTGATGCAGGCTTAGGACTGGGCGGCAAACATACGCTCCATGGTAAGCCATACCTCTCGGGAGGTTTTGAGTCCAATACCATGAGTGAGAACACTTTCTGCGAGGGTGGATAGCAACAAGCTAAGAATAAGCTTGTCCTATTGGTACCATGTGGAAAAATCCGGATTAAGTGTTGGGGAAGAGGATTAAGTGGTGCTCCTGGAAGGAAGAAACCGAGGTGGGCAGATTGTGTCACCAGTGACATAGCCAAAGAGGGATTGTCCTTCCAAGTAAGGAACAATCAAGGTACTCCACAACGTATAATTTTCACGAGTAAGTTTAAGATTGAAGGAGTGGTGGGTGTTGGTGAGTGACGGGGGAAGTGAGGGAGCAGGTGAGGAGTGAGTGGTGGTTGACGTTTGAGAGATTGTAGACATATGGGTGGGATAGGAAGAAAAAGAAGAAGGAATAGAGATGGATGTTAATCCTTTTAAGTGCTCTGATACAATATAATGAAGACAAAGGGATTTGTTGTAATTGCCTTACATGGCAGATATGCTTGGAGCACTATTTATAAAATGTTCGTACAGAAACATAACTCTCAACTATCATGTGACTTGAGAGTCACATGACCTACAACTAGCTTACAAGATAACAATATACAAAACTAATCTCCTATAAACACGTAGGTTCAAGTAGCCTTGGTAGAAGAGAAGTCTGATGTGTGATGGATGCTTGTCAACCGTGATTTCCTCTTAGCATGTGGTTCTATTGTACAGCTGTGAGTATCCTTCATTTTAGGATCTTGTTGGCTGTCAAATTCCTTGGATTCAGTAGCCTTGAAGTATGCATCTCTGAGGCTTGTCTTATCCTAGCTGATTTGAATCAACGTTGGCGGTTTGTTAGCAACATTGGTTTGAGATGTAATAGAGGCTTCCTTGTGTGGTCAAGTGCTTATTTGGCCTAGCGTTGTGGTATAGGAGTACTTTGGTCTTGGAACAAGGTAGGTCTTCGGGCCATGCTAATAAGCTTCTCCTTGGCCCCTTGGGCTTAATATCCTTGATACGGGTCGACAAGCTTTATAGGAGGCGAGCCTCAATGGTTCTTCGGCGCTAGGTGGTTTAGATGTAATCGAGATTGAGGGGCCTCGGAGTATACATCACTTATGGTCCTTTCAGTGGTTGGGTATATCAAGAGCCTAATTCCCTTGGCCGACTTAGCTATGAGTCTGCCAATAGAAGTTCTAAGGAGTAGGTGAGTTCTCTACATGTGCACCTTATGGGTCCTGTGGTGACTATGTATACCAACTGCCCCCTCAATTACCTTAAGTGATTTGGTGCAGAAGTCAATCGATGGAAATTCTAGTAAGGGTGCATGCCAAGTTTTTTATTTCCTTTCTGAGGCCTAGATCGTTGTTGGTTCATTCATTGTGCTATGCAGCTTCATGAAGTTGCATTGGTCAATTTAAAGCATCAACCATAAAAATTTATTGTGCTGATAAGTGTGCTAACGGTTGCCTTTTTTTAAACAATTTAATAATGAGATGCTTATTGGAAATGAAGTCCGGTAGTGGATAGTTATCCGTCTTCTGAAGTTGATATGACGGCTTTGTACTCCGTCTGCTAGTGCAATAATGGCGCGTGCTAGTATCTTTTTGGTGTTAGATGGCACGTTACTTTCATATTCTCTAGAAATTTAATTGGGTATCAGACAACTCAGTTGTAGTTAACCTTCATAATGTACTCAGTTGCACATTACTTTCATAATGTACTCAGTTGTAGTTAACCTTCATAATGTACTCAGTTGCACATTACTTCCATAATGTACTCAGTTGCACATTACTTCCATAATGTACTCAGTTGTAGTTAACCTTCATAATGTACTCAGTTGTACATTACTTCCATAATGTACTCAGTTGCACGTGTATATAAAAGTACTAACTAACCTTTTTCAGTTGTAGTTAAATTGGCTAATTTGTTTTAGCTCAGTTTGATTAGTTCTTAGATTTTGTTATCAATGTAGCAGAGTATATAAACACTATTGATTCATTATTGTAATCAAGGTTGATTATACAAAGAACATAAAAATTCATTATCTACTCCTCTCTCAACTCGTTCAACCTTCTTTCTTTCTTCTTTGCATTCCTTTGTTCGTCTTCTTCTTCCTTCTTCTTGCATTCCTTTGTTACAAAGCTTGTAGTGACCCAAAATAATTAATTAGGCATAAGATAGCTTAGTTGCAAGGTTAATTGGACTGTGGGTCACTAAAGGCACTTGGAGGGGTATTTTTTTAATTTTGAGTCTTTGAGCTACAATGCACGATCGCTCGCATGGGGGACCACACGAGCGCTCGCCTGACAACTGTACACGAGCGCTCGAAGGGGGACCAAGCCAAGCGTTCTTTGACTTTATGTTGACCGTTGGTTTTTACCCACGCATGCCACCTGCAACTCAAAAACCCCTGGTTAAATAGTACACGAGCGCTCGACCATGGACCACCGGAGCATTCACACATTTTCAAAGATTTTATTGTTGTGCCAAATACTACCTAAATTAATAGATAATATTTAGTACGTTTTAACTCGCAAGTGCACAAGATCAAAACAATTGTATAGTGCAACAAATACGAGGTCGAACCCACGGAGATTGTGATTTTGTTTAGAATTAATTAAAAATATCAATTTGTCACTGAATTGATATTTTGAAAAAGAAATAAAAAGATAATAAAGATAAATGAAAAAAGCAAAAGGTAGGGCTTTGCTATCCACTACTAATTATATTTAGATAATATGTTAATATGTCGATGTTTTGACCATGTTATATATATCTAATGTTTGTCAACCTAAGGGCATGGGTGTATACTCCTTAAGCTATAAATTTATCTAAGCAACGAGTTAGGCATGGGTGTATACTCTAACTCTTTTCTTTCCTAAAGGATTTAGCATGAGTGTATACTAAGTTGTTCTTTAGGGAAGCATATATTCTGTGGAAATCGACAAATACATGAGGCCTAGGGTATGGGTGTATACTCCCGGTTCCCCATGTTGATTAACCCAAGAATCGCGGTGTGGATTCTTTTGTTACTTTTATTAATCCCATGACTCGGTTATCGAAATTGATTTAACTAACTAGTCCATACCACATGCATATAATGACCAGTCACATACATATGAGGAATTCATGAAAATAGGAATTAATCAAGTTAAATATCACAACATGATCATCACAAAGGCGCCAATATTGAAATATTAAATAAACATAATTAGGGCTTCAATCTAGCTCTCCTTAAGAGTTAGTTACACATAATGAAAATAAAACTAAAAAGAAATGGGAAAGAAAGAACCGAAAGGAAGCCTCCAATTCCTCTCCCCAAAGTTGTGCCTCTTCCAAGGATGTTCCAAGGATCCTTATTCTTGAGGTTTAGAGGCCTATTTATAGGCTTTAAAAGTCCTTGAAAAACTAGTAAACCTAGGAATTTCGTAGGGTTTTAATCCTATTACAATTGGGAGTTGGAAAACCCTAATATGGAAGGAAAGGGAGTCTGTCCGCAGCTTCTTGAATTCTCCAGTGCACAGGTGCGATCGATCGCAACCCGTGTGCCATCGATCGCAAGTACGATTGATCACACTACTAGAAACTCCAACTTTTCCAAAATTCTCTCTTTGAGCCCAAAATTTTCAGATTTACTTCATTTTCTTCCAAAAGCCTACAAAAGTATGAAAAACACAAAAAGGAATTAAAATGACCTAATTAACCAAAACCAAAGGATTAAAACATGCAAGTTAAGGGATAAAAAGATGAATATTTTAGCACTTATCACACCCCCAAACTCACATATTGCTAGTCCCTTAGCAATACAAAACTAAAAACAGGAATGGAAAAACAGAAAACAAAAGATAAATCCATCTTTCGTGGGATGTACGATTGCATTTAGCGTATGCAACAAGCCTTTTAAACCCCTAGGAATTTCCTAGTGGACGAGTGAAGTCTCGTGAGGGTTTTCCAGAAATGTTACCCACAAACATCATGCACAGTTCATGTTATCCCAAAAATTAAAGTATCACTTCAAGATCATGGTTTTCATTCATAAGCAAACTTAAAAAGATGAACTCCATCTTCACAATGAATTGGAATCTCAAAGTGCAATTACTTACAAAGGACATGCTAAATCATCACAAGTTTGAAATTTGTGTATAGTGAACTAGTACAAAATTATGAGACTTCCAAATCTTTCCAATATGCAATGTCTCCTTATCTCAGAATTCACTGAAATTCCTATTAGAATGACACACTGGCATTTTTTTTTTTTTTTGCTTTTGGTCAGGTTGTGCAATGTTGGTTCCCTTAAGCTTTCTATTTGACCCTTGTAGCGAGTGTTAAGTCAATGACTCCCAAACCAGATGGTTTTAGGGCATTAGGTGTAAAGACACCCCTAAGGATCTATTAACTCGAGTCAAAAAGGCTACAAAACCAACTAACCATGACATTGATCAAATCCAAATTTTTCACCTTTTGACGTGAACACTCAATGCTTTGAGGCAAGAGGTCCAGTTACTCAGTGAAAAGCCATCAATGATCATTTACGTATTCTTTTTTTTTTTCTTTTTTTTTTTCATCACTATATATGCCATAGTGTCATTTAATAAGTCATCCAATTTCATCCAAGATGCAGAAACACACATATTAGACCTCATGTCATTTTCCTCACAAATTATGTGCTAATGTGCTTGAGTGCTCAGATCAAACATGTGATTTTTCAACTATCCTCAACAAGTAACCAAACTAACAGATTCACTCATTAGATCATGTGTTCAAAATTTTAAGCTCACTGATGAATTCAAATCACAATTCTTTTTAGATCAACTTAAAATTTTAGAGCAAACATGAACATGCATAATTTTTTTTTCAAATAAACGAACAACACACAAAACAAATAACATGAAATTAGGACAAAGTATGTGTGAACATTTGTGCCCATACCCCCAAACTTAAATGAGACATTGTCCCTAATGTGTCTAAGTAAAGGAAAGAATGTACCCGAGAGATGGACGACATAGTATTGGAAAGCATGGCTCATAGCACACCTCCAAACTTGAATCGAAGCACACTTGTCCTTGTAAAATAAGAAAACACACAACAAGTAAAAAGAAACAAAACAAAATAACAAGATAACTATGGGATGCTGCCCAAGTGCGCTAGATCGCACGCATGGTGCGCTCGATTGCACTTGCGCAGTGGAGTGCATGTGTGGGTGAGGTACGCTTGAATGCACACATGGTGCGTGCGATCACACTGACAGAATGCAATGAAACCACAAGTGGAGACCTGCGCTCGATCGCACGCAAGTTGCGATCGATCGCAGTAACAGAATGTGAAAACATGACAAAAAAAACTTGAAACGCTAAAACACTAAAGTAAAAAAAAAAAACACAAAGGAAAACAAAAACAAAATAGAAATCAAACAAAATAAAATAAACAACAAAATAAAAAGGATATACTATAGGGTGTCTCCCATGAGCTCTAAGTTTAACGTCTTCAGCCAGACTGTGGCACTTTAAACTTGAAGCACCAATCTTTCCGTCTCTTGCACCAAAGGGAATGAATCTTTTCTGTTGCAAGGTACTTCCAAGTGTCTATAGATCGGGGAGGACCACTCTGAGTTTTCTCAAACAGTTGCTCATCCGGTGGGGAATCATGGACTGGAATAAAGTAAGAAGAAAACTCAGGGAGCTTTTCTATCTTGATGTCCTTAAATTGCCCATATGGTAGCTCTAACAGACTTCTCTCTTGGCCTCTTGGTTGTTCAAGAATAAGAGCTAATGGTGAAAAAGTCTTAGTGCTCTCTTCTTTTTCCTGATGTGGCTTTTGTGGATCTTCGGTTTGCTCCTCTTTCCCCTCTTCCACTTGATTTTCAGCCACCTCTTCACTCCTCAATGAGATAGCTTGCTCATGATAGTAGGCACACTCTTCCTCCATGTATTGTCCATTGGGATTTTCCATCAACTGACTTTGACACTCTTCTTCTTGGTATTGTTGACGCCAATTGATGGGAGATGCCCTCAGTTCCCTGGCCAATTTTTCCACTTGTACTTCCAGTCTTTGAATGGCTTGGTCAGTCTTTGTATTGAATTGTTTTTGATCAGCCGTGAATTGCTGTTGTGAGGTCATGAACTGTTGTTGAGAAGTCATGAACTGCTGTTGAGAAGTCACCAAGGTGTGTATCATACCCTTCAGTCTATTCAGCCTTGACTCTTGCTCCTAATTTGTAGATAAATACAAAGGACACATTTCAATAGAATGAACAAAATGAGAACATGTGGCACATACCTGGAATTGGGTGGCTAGCTGATTGGGAGAGATGTTCTGAGCAATCATGTCGTTTATAAGCATAAGGAATGCCTTCTGCATGGCAGCCAGCTGATCTTGTAGTGGTGGATCTGAATGAGAGGAATATGAATGATTTCTAGGAGCTTGAGCTTGCCACGGGAAATTTGACTATTGGCTCCAGGTTGGGTTGTAGGAATCAAGATAGTTGTCGTTCCCCGGTCTAGAGATCGATGTGTTCTTATGCCAAAAAAAATTGTTAGGAATTTGTCTTATTAAAGGACATTCTCTAACATGGTGATAAGGGTCGTGGCATAAAGAACATGGTCCATGGGGTGTCGGAATGCTTCCCCACATAAGTGAAATTTAAAATAAAAAAAGTTAAAATTAAAAGGGAAATAAAAACAAAATTAAAAATAAAAACTTACTAATATGCAGACTCGAATGACTCTGCATGAAATAAAAGAAAAAAATCAGATCTATAATTAGTGCAGTAACTATGCTGCTCTCTGGATGTGCGATCGATCGCACTGTGAGTGCGCTCGATCATACTGGTGCGCTCGATCGCCCTGGTTGGGCGATCGATCGCACCTCCAGAGGCAAAACAGGAACTGCGGAAAAAACTATAAAAACAAAAAAATTTAAAACAAAAACAAACTAAGGAAAATAATTTCAAACAAAATCAAACAATCCTCGGCAACGGCGCCAAAAACTTGTTGTGCCAAATACTACCTAAATTAATAGATAATATTTAGTACGTTTTAACTCGCAAGTGCACAAGATCAAAACAACAGTATAGTGCAGCAAGTACGAGGTCGAACCCACGGAGATTGTGATTTTGTTTAGAATTAATTAAAAATATCAATTTGTCACTGAATTGATATTTTGAAAAAGAAATAAAAAGATAATAAAGATAAATGAAAAAGCTAAAGGTAGGGCTTTGCTATCCACCACTAATTATATTTAGATAATATGTCAATATGCCAATGTTTTGATCATGTTATATATATCTAGTGTTTGTCAACCTAAGGGCATGGGTGTATACTCCTTAAGCTATAGCTTTCCCTAAGCAATGAGTTAGGCATGGGTGTATACTCTAACTCTTTTCTTTCCTAAAGGATTTAGCATGGGTGTAAACTAAGTTGTTCTTTAGGGAAGCATATATTCTGTGAAAATCGACAAACACATGAGGCCCAGGGTATGGGTGTATACTCCCGGTTCCCCATGTTGATTAACCCAAGAACCGCGGTGTGGATTATTTTGTTACTTTTATTAAACCCAGGACTCGGTCATCCAAATTGATTTAACTAACTAGTCCATACCACATGCATATAATGGTCAATCACATACATATGAGGAATTAATGAAAACAGGAATTAATCAAGTTAAATATCACAACATGATCATCACAAAGGCGTCAATATTGGAATATTAAATAAACATAATTAGGGCTTCAATCTAGCTCTCCTTAAGAGTTAGTTACACATAATGAAAATAAAACTAAAAAGAAGAGGGAAAGAAAGAACCGAAAGGAAGCCTCCAATTCCTCTCCCCAAAGTTGTGCCTCTTCCAAGGATGTTGCAAGGATCGTTATTCTTGAGGTTTAGAGGTCTATTTATAGGCTTTAAAAGTCCTTGACAAACTAGTAAACCTAGGAATTTCGTAGGGTTTTAATCCTATTACAATTAGGAGTTGGAAAACCCTAATATGGAAGGAAAGGGAGTCTGGTCGCAGCTTCTTGAATTCTCCAGCTCACAGGTGCGATCGATTGCAACCCGTGTGCGATCGATCGCAAGTGCGATCGATCACAAGTCACCTGCGATCGATTACACTACCAAAAACTCCAACTTTTCCAAAATTTTCTCTTTGAGCCCAAATCTTCCAGATTTACTTCATTTTCTTCCAAAAGCCCACAAAAGTATGAAAAACACAAAAATGAATTAAAATGACCTAATTAATCAAAACCAAAGGATTAAAACATGCAAGTTAAGGGCTAAAAATATGAATATTTTAGCACTTATCATTTATGCTATGCCAGACAAAAGTTACAAATAGTACACAAGCACTCACCACTTTTTGGATTCCACCAACAACGCCCTCAACTGCTCTCCCTCTATTTAAACCCGTCCGCCTATGCCTCTAAACCCCATTTTCACCTCAAGTGGTTAGGAAAACTCTGTATTTTTTGTTTTGTGAGTGTTTGTGTGGTTGAGTGAGTTCTTTGGTTGGAAAAGGTGCTTCTTGGAGGAACATACTTGAGCTAATGTCTACCTTTTTCATTGAGGTTTTGTTAGGTTGTTAGTTTACTTATTGCTTTAGTGGCTTAGTGCTAATACCTAGGAGTTGTAAGCTATGAGCTTGTTTAGTCGTTCTTTTTTGTTTAGTTTAATCTTGTTATTTTGAGACGTTGTTTTGCTTAGAATCGTGCTAGAAAACCTCTCCGTAGCATAAGAGACCATTAGAAGGCTCGGGATCATGTTGGACCAAATGAGGTTCTACCTGAACCTCTCTGGCCGATTGCTCACCCCTAAGGGTAGAGCACTCGCCCAAGGATGTTCCATGGAACGTCATCTTGGCCCGACGTTCTACCGTTCCTATTTTCATGTCTTAGGTTTGTGTTAGTTAGACTTAGGACTAATAGAAGGTTTTTCACAGATTTAGAGAACCTTGACCGTTTGGAGGATTACACAAAGAACTTGATCAACCTAGGCGAGTTTTAACTTATATAATGCTCGCCATTTATTTTCCCACATTGCACGTGTCTATTTTGTGTACCAAAACATGCATATTTGCAACTCTCACAAAATATATTTTCTGCTGCACTTGAACTCTAGTATTTGTGAAAATATTGTACTTAACATATTAACGAAAGTGGGACTTGTAAAAGCATATATGTAAAATACAGATAAGAAAAATTGCATCGTATGACATGTACACTGGTATAAGCGGGATAACGGCCATGGGCTTACTATACATGTTTACTCTATGGTCAAATGGGTCTATCATTATATGGGCTTTAGATCCAATAGTTGTTTCGTGACCGACACAGCCTTAACGTGCGGTGATAAGTGCTAAAATATCCATATTTTTGCCCCTTAATGTATATTTGTTAATTCCTTAGTCTTGTTAGTTTGTGCAATTTTATTTCCTTTTTGTATTTTCTTTATTTTATAGGTTTTTCTAAGAAAATGAAGCATTTCTGGAAGTTTGGGGCATAAACAGCAAATTTAGGAAAAGCTAAAGGTTTTGATAGTACGATCGATCGCAGGAGACCTGCGCTCCAGCGCACTACCAGAGAGATGTCAAGAAACGAGCGTAGGCTTGCGCTTGTGCGCACAAGAAGTAGCATCAATCGCATCTACGATTGAGCACAGAAGACACACAATAGATCGCAGACCTACGATCAAGCACACAGGCCGCGAATGAGCGCACCCGTGTGTGAAGAGCAAGGCAGCAGCGCCCTATTCCGGAAAGTGCTCTTTTTCACCCCTTCAAAACCCTAGGCGAACTAGAACGCGAAAGCTACGATTTTTAGGGTTTCTAGAGTGTTCCTAAAGCCTATAAATAGACCTTTAAGCCTCACAATTTAAAGGACCATCTTCAGACAACTCTTAGGAGAGGAATTAGAGGCTACTTCAAGGAGACATTTTGGTTCTTTCTTACCCTTTTCTTTTTAGTTTTATTTTAATTATGTGTAACTAAACTACTTAGTAGGGCTAGAGTGAAGCCCTAATTATGTTTATTTAATATTTCAATATTGGTGCCTTTGTGATAATTATATTCTGATGCTTAACTTAATTAATTCATGTTTTATTGAATTCCTCATATATGTGTGATTGGCCATAATATGCATGTGGTATGGATTAGTTATTTAAGTCAATTTGGATGATCGAGTCCTGGGCTTAATAGAGTAACAAAAGAACATCGCCACGGGTTCTTGAGTTAATCAACATGGGGAACCGGGAGTAGACATCCATGCCCTAGGCCTCATGTGTTTGTCGATTTCCACAGATTTATACTTTCTTAAAGAATAGCTTAGTAGATACCCATGCTAAATCCTATAAGAAATAAAAGAATTAGAGTAGACACCCATACCTTTAGGTTGGCAAACATTAGGTATTCATAATATGATTAGAACATTGGCCTATTGTTATATTATTTGAGCATGATTAGTGGTGGAATTCAAAGCCCTACCTTTTATTTATCTTTATTTCCTTTCAGTAGATCAATATCAATTTCGTGACAAAGTTGATATTTTAATCAATTCGAAGTGAAATCAACAATCTCCGTGGGAACGATCTCATACTTGCTGCACTATACTACTATTTTGATCTTGTGCACTTGCGAGTTAACACATACCAATTATTATCTATTAATTTAGGTAGTATTTGGCACAACATGCAGCCACTACAGGTTATACATCATTAGTAGCGTGGACCACCCGAGGTCGGACTCGATCGGGCTGCTAGTGTTATGGGTGGTAGCGTACAATGGTCAAGGCACCAGCATTGTATTACATGTCCCTCGGGACATTGTCAACCCTGCTAAGAATGGGTAATATCTCGGGTAGACCATATTGTTGAACTATCACTATTATAAATGATTATAAGCATGTATTATATCTATATTGCATCCATGGATAACTATCATACCAAAAATGTTGCATCCTTTAGCAAACGAAGTTCATTACTAAAACGGCATGGGTATTACATGCATTAACTCTCACTAAATCCTTGGACTTAACCCTTTTATTTTTCACTTGCCATTATATATAAATTGTACAATTTAGCTAGCATAGAGGAGGATGCTTGTAGACCGGACTTGAGTAGTTGCTCAGGATTCGATTAGAGTTGTTTTTGAAGACATGGATCCAGTGTGGTTGAAGACTATGCGGGATGGTGGAGGAACCTCATGTGCTGAGATGATTGAGATAGTAATTATGCTAGCTTTGCTTAAGATTAGGCGTTAATCTGTTCTATTTTTTTATTTCCAAACAATGATTATGGTTTGTAACCTTTATTTGATGATGGTTTGTTGACCGATACATTTGATGACTTATTTATATCATGAGGTATTATGATTATTCTGGTGTATGAACTTGTGGTTATTTTAGTTATTGCTTTCCTTTTCCCTAGAGTAACAAAGTCTTCCATTAAATTCTCTCATATATGAGAGGTTAGGATCTCTGAGTCTTGTCTCACGAGGGATAGGGCTGGGAGATGAACCATGGGGTAAATTACCAATTAATTGATTTTCCATTGGGGTCGTTGCAAAGCTTGACATGGTATCAGAGATGAAAAAATACGAGGATCGTGTTCTACCTCTAATCACCAAATAATCAATTCAAATTTAAGCCATCAAGTAATTTATACTTGCACAGCGGAATTATAAAATCATCACAAAACACAACACAAATTTGTTGACGAAATGGAAAACCCTTTGAACCAATCAAAGGTAAAAATCACTCCGGGATAGCCAAACCAGGGAAATCATTATATGAAGATTCAATTTACAGACTATAGAAAATACTCATAACCCTTGAGAATCTCTAGACTCTGTAAAAGCAACAAGCTCCTAGCTCGTCACCAACCTGACCATCTTCATGGAGTGCATCTCCTTACCGACCCTTTGGTAGACTCTTTCACCTTGTAGCAAATGAACCAATTGAGTAGTGGAACAAACAACAACCAACCAGGCGTAAATGACAGCCCGAAGCTCTATCACGTCCTCTCTTGTAAAATCAACTCACAAGACACAGAGCTCGAATAGAGCTTTCGAGACTGCTTAGTGAAAATTCTCCCAAAAAGTCTGAAGTGAATAGTGACAGGAAAATCCTTTTATAGGGAAGACATTGTACTCTTTGCGTCTTAACAGGACTCATTTCTTGTTAAGACATGATGAACAAAACTTCTTAGATTTGAGATATGAAAATATATATATCTTAACAGGAAAGGAGTGTCGTGGTGATGGGAAGAAAAAATGATCTCATCCTCATCACGAGTCCATACTGAAGGGGCATTTGACGAGATATGAGCAAGGATCTTCTTGACGTGCATCACATGTCCTGTCCAGACAATCCGTCCGACGACAAATCAGGGAGTCCAACTTTAGTCCTGTTACGAGCCCGTCTTGACGATGCATTTGAGAAGAAAACAATAGCTTCAGCCTTAGTCCTGCTATATGTCCGTTCTAACGAAGCAACTGATGGAAAAATAGTAAGCTCAATTTCAGTCCCGATACATATCCGTCCTGACAAAGTAGTTGAAGGGAAAATGGTGAGGTCCATCTTCAGTCTCATTACAAGCCCGTCATGACGTGGTTCGTGACAGGAAACTATAGAGCACTTCTACAAGTGTCATCACAAGCCCGTCATGACGTGCTTCCTGATGGGAACACAACATAAACAATTTCTAAAGAATAAAAATATAGAAGTATTTGCAAACAATGAAGGAATAATATTCCTACTCAAGTATAAAAAATTTAACTTACAGCATCCCTAGTAGACTCATCAAAATAATTTTTTTAGAGATTTTGGTGAGCCAATTCACTTAAAAAACAAAAACATAAAAACCCTCCCCATTAGCCTTAACAGAATGGTAATTCTTGTTTGGTGACTTTGGTGGGCACTGTTCACTCACCAAAAGAATATTTAAAAATATGACCATTAGGAAAAGATAAATTTTGTTGATGACAGTTTTCTGAGGGATGACAATGCACGGAATTGAGGGATACTAGTTTGCAAAATAAGGAGATAGGATAAGAGCTTGCTGGGGTGTGCCGGCGAAGGATAGCTCTGATGCCTTAGTCAGTTGATGATTTGAGAGAGAAAGCAAGTGAGCAAAATAGCTTAAGAGTGATTCACCCAATACATGGTTGGAGCTTCTCTTTTATAGGCATCAAGTAGCGGTTGGTGTCCCTGAATTCTCGACCCCACGTTCCCGAGGATCCACTATGCGCAATTCTGGAGTCATGGATAGTGGTGATCTTGGGTTATGTGTGTTAATGGCTTGGCCATGTTCGTACAGAACGTGGATGGCCGATCATTTCTCGGGTGTGTTTGCTTGGCCATGTGGCTCGATTTGGCACTACTTGCTAGGCCACATTCTATATGAACGTGGTCCTTGGGTTGGCATAGTAGGTGAAGCCACATTCATTATGAACGTGGCTTTCCTTAAAAACTCAGAATCCCTATTTTGCCCTCAGTGGGCTAGTTTGGCTTCAGCCTAGGCCTATCTTTGATGGGCCAGCATGGTGTAAATAACGATTGGGGGCCCATTGGGTATTTATGGTTGATCCCTTGCCCAATAGTTACCCCAGTTTCCTTGTCCGAGTGACTATAGAAATTTCTTGTTTGTAGAATGGATTGGTTCTCGGAATACTGACCTACCCTCGATATTGGGTTATTTCTTGGATTGATTTTTTAAGGCTTGACTTTTTTAGGTTCGACTCCCCAAGCCAACTTTCGACTGTTGAACTTCCCAAGCCAATGGCTTTGAGACTGTTGGTCTTCCCGAGGAATGGGTAATAGCTCATTTGTCCGTCCTCATTTTTCGGGGGCGTCTCCATGTGTCAAGAGGTGAGTGGTGGCAGTTTGTGGCTGCCACATGTCCAAGCTTGTGTGGTTCGACAAGCGCGTCTTTTGAGGATGTCAGTTTGGCGCACATTTTCAAGACAACCCTATGGTTGTGTGTTAATGACGCCGCTCTATCTTTGTACTTGAGTGTTTCTTCTCAAGGCTCTTATAAAAGGGCCCTTCAACATTTCTTCCCCATTTTTGCAATCCTCCATTCTCGTCTTCCTCAAGCTTTCTGCAACCCATTTTCATGAAGCCCTCTCCATTGTAGTTCTCCGCATCTCCTTTTCCTCAACTCTTCTTCTCTAGCTAGCCTACACCCTCATAACTTTTACCAATATTACTTCTTAAGAGTAATATTTTTTAGGGTCTCAGTTGATCGAATCCCTTCTCTTGAACCTTTCATCAATTTAGATAGTCCAATTCTTGGATACCGGAATTTCCTTCTTCCTTTAATCGAACCCGCAGTTGATCACATTTAAATAAGTGTTTCCCATCTATTGATTCGAGGTGGTTAACTGTGCGTTCCTCGGCTACTTATCCCCAGTGTTTTGTACATTATGGCTCAGAACGATAACGGCTCGGACTCTGACAATATAGGCGAATCATATCTGTTGTGCCAAATACTACCTAAATTAATAGATAATATTTAGTACGTTTTAACTCGCAAGTGCACAAGATCAAAACAATAGTATAGTGCAGCAAGTACGAAGTTGAACCCACGGAGATTGTGATTTTGTTTAAAATTAATTAAAAATATCAAATTGTCACAGATTTGATATTGTGAAAAAGAAATAAAAAGATATAAAGATAAAATAAAGGTAAAGGCAGGGCTTTGATATCCACCAATAATTATACTCAATTAATATGCCAATGATCCAATCGTATTATGAATACCTAATGTTTGCCAACCTAAGGGCATGGGTGTATACTCCTTAAGCTATTGATTTTCCTAAGCAACGAGTTAGGCATGGGTGTATACTCTAACTCTTTTCTTTCCTAAATGATTTAGCATGGTATATATTAAGTTGTTCTTTAGAAAAGCATATGTTCTATGGAAATCGACAAACACATGAGGCCTAAGGCATGGGTGTATACTCCCGGTTCCCCATGTTGATTAACCCAAGAACCCGATATGGATTTCTTTTGTTACTTATGTTAAACCCAGGACTCGGTCATCCAAATTGATGTAACTAACTAGTCCATACCACATGCATATAATGGCCTGTCACATACATATGAGGAATTCATGAAAATAGGAATTAATCAAGTTAAGCAACACAATATGATTATCACAAAGGCGCCAATATTGAAATATTAAATAAACATAGTTACGGCTTCAATCTAGCCCTCCTTAAGAGTTAGTTACACATAATTAAAATAAAAAGAAAAGGAAAAGGGAAAGAAAGAACCAAAAACCGCTCCTAGAAGTACGTTCCATTCCTCTCCCCAAAGCTGTCTCCTTCTAATTGTCTATTGAATTGTGAGGCTTAGAGGTCTATTTATAGGGCTTAGGAGAGTCCTAGAAGCCCTATTAATCCTAGGAATTTCGGAGATTTAAGTTCAAGTCCAATTATGATAGAGAAAACCTAAGTCTAAATCGGAATAGGATTCGCCCAGAATTGCGGTCTTAACTTGCGGCATGATTTTGGCCTTGCGGCGCTTCGAATTGGGAAAATGCTATTTCATAATGATTTGTATCATTTTGAGTTAGCTTTTCAATGCCGCTTGAATAACTTCAATCGGATATCTGAGATAAAAGTTATGGTCAAAATACTGAGAGGTATGCAGAATCCAATTTTGCCTCCAATCCGATTTGACTTCAATTTGAGAAATTCCGAATTAATCATTTCCTTTATTTGATTAAACTTTAACCATGATTGGTTAAGCTTAACCATATCTTCTAGGTCTTCCCAATTTGCCCTTTAAGCTTGGAATTTTTCCAGAAACGCTTTCTTTTCTTCCAAAAGCCTATAAAACAAAGAAAATACAAAAATGAAGTAAAATGGCCAAATTAACCAAAACCAAAGGATTAAAACATGCAAGTTAAGGGCTGAAAATATGAATATTTTAGCACTTATAAATATCTGGCCCTCTGGTGGTCGACTCTATCATCGGCTTCAACGCGCCAAGTTCTAAAGGTAGAGCGATTGGAAGTAATGGTAACAAATTCTTATTAAAATTGTTATTCTTCTACCAAAATGTTCACCACAGTAACACAAAAATCACCAGAACGCTATAAACTTCTTTTATTATGAAATCATATTCTCATAATGTACTAGTATTCAAAATCGCATAAGCAATAAATTGACTAAAACAAACTTCAAAATCATACGGCCTTAAAACTTTAAAACAATACATACTATAATTCTTTTCTTACAACTTGAGCACTACAAGATCTTAATCCTTAAATTATAGTAAATGTCATATTACCCTTGCTGAAAAATATGAGCTACAAATCAAATGGGTGAAAGTATACACATAAGAATCCAACCTCTCGAAATTATACAACTTTGCTAAAATATAGAGTACAATGAACAATAACTCCAAAGCTCAAACCTTGACAACCTTTATCCTTCCTTGTTGCTTCATGTGAACTACTTAGCTTTGGTATTTCCTAAAGTTGGGCCATAGTCACTGCACTCTCTGTAAATGCAATTTGTAAATTAATACATATTACATGTACATGTAGAAGTGGGTAAGTCTACAACTTAGTAAGTAAAGTAAGATTAAACATTGTGTACATGTGAGCCTTTATTAAATTCTCGAACATAACCTCTTAAGGAGTTCTTTTGAAGTTTCATTAATAATGGAACTAGACTTGAAAAAGAAAAAAAAAAAAAAAACCATCTTCTTTAGCTGTAAATGGATATATATACACTTCATGTCCCATACCATTAAATGTATACATACAAGTGTATCTGAAGCAATGATGATTTTGTAAAAAGGTAATTAAGTTAAGACTTCCTCCCCATTTATTTTTTTCTTTTCACAACTGTGTTTTAACCATTATCATAACTCTGCAAATTTAAACCGTGACTGGCACACATTGGCTTGTCCCGAAGGATCCATAGGCTCATCCTGTCGTCACAAGGGAGAGCTACCAGGTTGGGAACTCCCCTAGGTGAAGGCTACCCAGCCGATAGCAGACACCTTCTCGTAACCATCCTTCGGTGTGCTTGCCATGCTACCCATGCGATCTAGTACCGGTCGTGACTATGGTAGTGCCTCAGGGTTAAACAATTGCATGTAAACATGAATGTACATGTAACATTTTATATAACCTTTAGAGCTCATTCCATTGATAATCATAACATGTGCCAATCATAGCATAAATCTTTCCATATTTTCCATAATCATAGCATGGGAATTTATCATGAATAAGACATGAAATATGGAAGGAATTATAACTTAAAGAAAAACATGAGTCATAAAATTCCCGACCATTTTAAAAGTTTAATAAAAAATTTGTGTCGGGTTTTTGGGGTATTTTCACTTGCTCTTATTCATGAAAGATACATTTTCTTTATTTTATAAAACACAAGGCATCACTGCACACAATAAAATAAATATCTCATTCAAGAAAATATCATTGTACTTTAGTTTTAAAAAAATGTTTTATTTTCCTTTCATCGAGACTGTTTAACCTTAACCCACTGGCATCGCATTGCCTTATTTTGATTCTGCATCCAACTCACAATTCCTACAACGAAGGTAAAAAGTACCTTAGTCATCAATTCATTTACAAGTTTCAATCATGCATCACTTTAGTTGTTAAGGATCATATCTTTGATCTTTATCCCACCACCGTTGTTGTGCAAATATCTACCTAAATTAATAGGCAAATAATTGTACGTTTTACTCGCAAGTGCACAAGATCAATATAGTAGCATATGGTGCAAGTACGAGATCATTCCAACGAGGATTGCTAAATTTTGCTTAAAATAAATTCCTTAAGTAAAACAAAACAAAGATTGATTTTGAGTTGATAATAATAAAAGGTGGGGCTTTGATATCCACCACTAATCATATTTAGATAATATAACAATATGCCAATGATCCAATCATATTATGAATACTTAATGTTTGCCAACCTAAGGGTATGGGTGTCTACTCCTTAAGCTATTGATTTCTCTAAGCAACAAATTAGGCATGGGTGTTTACTCTAATTCTTTTCTTTCTTAAAGGATTTAGCATGGGTGTCTACTAAGTTGTTCTTTAAGAAAGCATAAATTTGTGGAAATCGACAAGCACATGAGGCTTAGGGCTTGGGTGTCTACTCCCGGTTCCCCATGTTGATTAACCCAAGAACCCGGTGTGGATTTCTTTTGTTACTCTTATTAAACCCAAGACTTGATCATCCAAATTGATTTAATTAACTAGTCCATACCACATGCATATGTTGATTAGACAAACACATATGAGGAATTCAATAAAACAGGAATTAATCAAGTTAAGCAACACAATATGATTATCACAAAGACGCCAATATTGAAATATTAAATAAACATAGTTAGGGCTTCAATCTAGCCCTACTAAGTAACTTAGTTACACGTGAGTTTGATGTTAAACATCTTCATAAAATGAAATAGATAGGAAAAGAATAAACCCGAAACTTGAACTTGAAGAACTCCAATTCTTCTCCTTGTAAATTGTGTGTCTATTCTAAAGGTTTAAGGGTCTATTTATAGGCCTTAGGAACACTCTAGAAACCCTAAAAAACGTAGGGTTTGAGCCCTAGTTCGCACAAGGCTTCAAAACCCTAAAAGAAACACTTTCCATAAAAGGGCTGCGGCTGACTTGCTCCTTAGCGCTCGATCGCATCCCGTGTACGATCGATCGCAGGACTGCGATCGATCGTCTGTGCTGGGCGCTCAATCGCAAATGTGGTCGAGGCTTCTTCTTGTGCGCACAAGCGCACGCCTTGCGCTCGTCTGGTCCTTGCCTGAAGTGCGCTCGATCGCACTACTAGAGCCTCCAGCTTTTCCCAAAATTGTTTCCTTTTCTTCCAAAAGCCTTTCAAAAACATAGAAAGCACATAAAAGAACTAAAATGGCATAAACTAACAAAACTAAAGAATTAACAAATATAAGGGCTAAAATATGAATATTTTGGCACTTAACAACCATCTATCCTTAGTCAAAACATAAATCCATCATCAAATCATCATTTCTCTCCAGCCAAGCCATCTGTTAACTTACAATTAGTAAAATAAAAACATCTAGATAGTATTAATTGCACCTAGGCATAATCACATTTTCTCATAGGTCAACCAACACCAATTTCCATGCTTATAACTTTAATTGATAATTTGAAATCAAACATGCAAGGTCTTCGATAGGTTACCTAATGTGTGTTAATCATCATCTATTTACCTAAATTCTTAACCGAAACATCATCAATACATTAATTCCTAAAAATCAAAGAGTCGTCTAGTATGCATCAATCCAACTTTCGATCGTCAGAGCAAACTCAAGGCTTGTCCCAATTTCCAGCTAACAAAACAAGAACCCAAAAATAATCCTCAAATTACCCAATCACTTAACAACCCAAAAATCACTATTACCAAAGACTACAAATCAAAACTCATTCGCAATTTCGTCCAACAAACCCACAAATTAATAATATCCATCAATAAAGACGCCCATGAATCAAATTTGTTAACCATATCAAACATCCATCAACAATCAACCCATTTTGGAAAATTCTTCAAAAACTAACAATAAACGATATGAAGTTGAAAGTATTACCTTTGAGAGTTCTCATATTTTTTTCTCCTTCCTCCTCTTTCTTTCTCTTCTTCCTCTTCCCTCTTTCTTTTATTTCTTCTTTCTTTTCTTTCTCTTCTTTCCTCTCCTCTCTTCCTTCTCTTTCTTTCCTGACAACATGCTACCCTTATCTCACGCAAGCTCTCTCTCTCTCTCTCTCATGCATAAGAGCTTGTTCTCACACTTGTGAGAAATGGGGACCAGCCCCTGTGCATGTGGGGCAAGTGCCCCACAGGTTTAGTCACATGGATAGGCACCAAAATTGTGCCCAGGAACATGGGCTCCTGCAGTGGCCAAATGGCCACCAGTGTTACTGCTAGCTTGACAGCACAACACATGTGCTATCAAGTTAGAAGGTGAGTTGCACTTACCTTCGAATGTGAGCATAAAATTTATAATTAATCCTTAATGAACCTAAACATTTTAACTATAACATATCCAAAATTTTGGCCTAAAGAAATCATTAAGCCATCCAATTAATTTCCCAAATCCCAGGTACCTTAACTACTTCACAGCTTGACTTATTAAACTTAGAAAAATCATAACTCTTTCAATTAAACTTCGAATAACAAGAAATTTGGTTTAAAATTTTATCTATGCAAAGGTTCACAACATATCCAAAAATCATAGCAACCCATAACATTTTGTTAGGTTAAAATTTCCTCGAAATTTTGTGGCTCTGTTTGACTGAAATTCATGTTTTGACACTTGCATCTTCTAAATATCATAACTCCTTCTAGAAGTGTCCAAAATCATGAAACCACTTTTAAAATCTTCATTTCTCATCATTAAATAAGTTCTTGAAACAATTTTATTTAAGGTCACTCATTAAATTTTTGGCGTTCAAAACAATGTGACTTTTCTTTCAAAACCCACTAAATTTCTAACTAGCAATTTTCATCATCTTTCACATTAAACCTATTTACCTAACACCATATAAATCTTAATAAAATTACAAATCCTCCTTATCCTTGATATTAAGATCATCTTTATTCTATGGTATAAAGTTCAGGGTATTACAGGCTGACGAAGGTCGGGTCAGGGGAAACTGCTTCATCCCCTTGTCAATGAACCTTCGTTTTGACGAAGCTTAGGATGGAGCTGTTGTCCTAGCCGAGGAGCATGAAGTTTGCCTCTACGAGGTAATGTTCAAGACTGGGCTCCGGTTGTATTTCCTGAGGGTTGTTTGGGGGTTCCTAAGTTACCTAAATCAGGCACCTCACCAGATAATGCCGAATGACTAGAGATGCTTCTTCTCTTGCGTTGCTTTGTGGCCACTCATCCTTGGGGATGAGCACCTTCTGACCGTTCAGAAATTTCTTACCGTTTATCGACTTGCCAAGAACCAGCAGTCTGACGTTGTTTTCACCTTTCAAGTTCGGGAGAAGGTGAAGATGATCCACTTGCGTGCCAATTTCTCAAACAATAAGAAGTGGAAGAATACTTTCTCTTTTGCTTCGGGACATTGGGAGTTCTTTGCTTCTAAGGTAGTGAGAAGTCCGAGTGTTCCTCGAGAAACCAATATACCATTTGTTGAAGATATACTAGTTTTTTTTTTTTTTTTTTTTTAATCTTTTTTTGACACTTTCTTGTATTTTTTAGCGCAAAACTGTCCCAACTTGATCGACGAGGAGGAAGACCGAGTAGAGAAGATTTTGGCCTTTGCTTGGTCGAAGAAAAAATGAGAGTCAATTGGATTTTGACTTCCTGGCCACTAACTCTAACTTGGAGAAGTGTTTGGGGTACCCCCCAATCGTCGGCCAGGAAAGGCCACTCATGCGCGGAAGAGAACCGACATTGAGGCTACAAAGAAGGCAGTTACCGAGCCTTCAAGAAGAACTGCTGCTGATAAGGGCAAAGGCAAAGCTATCGATGATCCTCTGCGAGCTTCCGCACATGCCCTAAACTTGGAGCTTTCTGTGCCCAAGTTGAAGTTGGGCCTTCTCGGGGAGACTGAAAAGCTCCGGAAGCGCAAGGAACAGATAGCTGAAAAACTCAAGGAGCCCTTCCTCAAGAGGAAGAAGTCCGGGGATCGCTCGAACAATCTGAAGCCAACCGACCCCTAAAGCATCTTTGCCCAAGTTGTGGGGGAATCAATGGAGTCTTTCCCCATTCCAAAGCCTCGGATAGTGAAGCACTTTGAAACGACTTACAAGATTAAGTTAATTCCCGACAAGCCGCTGAAAGTTTGGCCGATTACCATAGTCCCTGGTGAACCAATCACTCCCTCTTCTCTTGAGTTAGAGGAGGATTCTCTAATGGATGTGGAGCACATCCTTAAGCAAGTTGCTGCTCAACATGCTAGGGGCCTGAGGTTAGTCCTTGTTGAGCTGATTGTTATCGATAGCAATGCTGGTGACACCTAAACTCTAAAGAAAAAGACTTCTAAATCTGAAAATGTCTCAGCTGTCCAAGAACAAACGGCCCAAAAGGCTCCTGCACCAAATGTTCCAGAGGTTAATGAGGTCGTAGTCTCAGAGGTTCCCCGGTCTTCACCTCCTCGCACCGACGCCGAGCTTGCCTCTGGTTTGCATCAAGAGCCTGAGAATGCCGAGGAGGCTCCTCATTAGACCAAGGTGAGTACCTTCCAAGCAAACATGCTGACTGAGCCAAGCTTACCGACTAAATCTCCATAAATGACGAGCACCTCGGCTGGGGGAGGGGTTCCTATGAGCTGGTCAGTTGGTGCCCCCCTTTCTAAGTTGGGCGAGGGACTTCTAGGAACCCTTTGAAAGCCTTGATTAACTTAGTTCCCAAAGGTCATTCGGCGGGTGTCAGTAGAAGAAGTCCTAAAAAAGTGGTAGACCTTATGCTATTCTAGAAGTTGGTGGTAAGTGATTTGCTTATGCTTTTTTTCTTGATTTGCTTTTGATTATTCGACTAATTACACATGTGTTTTGCAGAATGTTATCAAATCAGTCTGCATCTATTGCAACTTTAGGGACCATCTCCTGGACTCTGCTTTTGAGACAGATGAGCTAAAAAGGAAACTTCAGGAGTCCGAGGCTGAGAACGCTCGGTTAAGGGGACTCATGGCCGAGCAAGACCAAGAGCTGCTTCTCTCGGGATAGAAATAGCCATTACTAAAGTCCCAGGCCGCCGAGTCAAGTTTTTAGATTCAAAGCCTTGAAGCCAAGGTAAAGGCCCTCAGACTAAACTTAGAAGACCTTGAGGTGGATCACTCAGTCATCTGGGAGGAGGTCAAGCAGCTTGAGGAGAGTTTTACCGAAGTTGAGCTAAAGCACAAGGCTTCTCAGGCTAGGTTGGCGTCTCTGTCAGCAAGGCTTCAAGAGGCACAGGATGAAGCTTTAGCTCAATCCTTGAAGACTGAGGAATCCGCTGCCAAATAGAAGGGTGCTGACACTAAGGCATCCGTGGCCAAGAAAAGGTTTAAGCATATGAAGAGAAAGTTCAACCATTATAAGACTAAGGCTCAGATCTACTTTAGACAACTTTCCTTTGTTGCTTGGATCCGAGACTGGGCATAGGCCCAAGGATTTTTCTAGGGCTTCGAGACCTTCAGGAACTTGGCTTTAAACCCTTCAACTCACATCAAAATCAATACAATTTCTCCTACTGATTTCCCTGTTGAAGGTGATGCAATAGAAGAAGTCACCCATTTGGGTCAGAGAGAGATGCGCGATGCTCGGGGTATCTCTGAGTTTGGTTCTAGGCCTAGGGCCAATGAATCCTCAGGCAACAATGTAACCTCAGGAAGTGCTAGAGCTCCCAAGCCCAAAGAGTTGTAATATATATATATATTGATCATTAATGAGAGTTGAATTTTCTATCAATGATTTGTCTTATCAATGTCTCTTTTACATTGCGCATGAATTCTTCTGCTTACCTCGGTCTTCTTTGACTTGCTTTCCTCGGAGATGGGCCTTTAAGGCTTCTCATTTTGAGAGTTGACTTCAGGAATGGACCCTTGTGGCTTCTCATTCTATGAAGTCAACTTTCAGGATTTGGCTTTTGAGGCTTCTCATTCCCAAAATATTTTCATATTTGTTTTTCACAATTACCTACCTAAATTAATAGGCAAATAATTGTGTGTTTTACCCGCAAGTGCACGAGGTCAACACAGTAGTATAGTGTGCAAATACGGAGTCATTCCCACGAGGATTGCTGAATCTTGCTTAAAATCAATTCCAAAAGTAAATTTAAACAAAGATTGGGTTAAGTTGATAATGATAAAATGGTAGGGCTTTGATATCCACTGCTAATTATATTTAGCTAATATATCAATATGCCAATGTTTTGATCATGTTATGAATATCTAATGTTTGTCAACCTAAGGGCATGGGTGTCTACTCCTTAAGCTATTGATTTCCCTAAGAAACGAATTAGGCATGGGTGTCTACTCTAATCCTTTTCTTTCTTAAAGGATTTAGCATGGGTGTCTACTAAGTTGTTCTTTAAGAGAGCATAAAAACTATGGAAATCGACAAACACATGAGGCCTAGGGCATGGGTGTCTACTCCCGGTTCCCCATGTTGATTAACCCAAGAATCGCGGTGTGGATTCTTATGTTACTTATGTTAAACCTAGGACTCGGTCATCCAAATTGATTTAACTAACTAGTCCATACCACATGCACATGTTGATCAGGCACACACATATGAGGAATTCATGAAACTAGGTATTAATCAAGTTAGACATCATAACAAGATTATCACAAAGGCGCCAATATTGAATATTAAATAAACATAACTAGGGCTGCAATCTAGCCCTACAAATAAATTAGCTACACATAAAATTGATGTTAAGCATCTTCATAAAATAAAAGAAAGAAAAGAAAATAATAAACCCGAGACTTGAACTTCAAGAGCTCCTCTTCTTCTCGTTACAAGGCATATCTATTCTAGAGGCTTAAGGGTCTATTTATAGGCTTTAGAAGTCCTTGACAAAGTAGTAAACCTAGGGATTTCGTAGGGTTTCAAAACCTATTACAATTGGGAGTTGGGAAACCCTAATATGCAAAGAATGCCAATTTGGCCGCCACTTGATATGTCTCCTACGAACGGGTACGATCGATCGCAACCCGTGTGCGCTTGATCGCAGGTCTGGAATCGAACCTCTTCTGGCATGCGCTCGATCGCTCCTGGCCTTGATTGTGCTTTGTCTTCTTAGGTACTGCGCTCGATCGCAGGTACCCTGTGATCGATCACAGTGTCAAAGAGCTTCCAATTTTCCATCTTCTCTCTTTTGAGCCCAAATCTTTCAGATTTACTTCATTTCCTTCCAAAAGCCTACAAAAGTATGAAAAACACAAAAAGGAATTAAAATGACCTAATTAACCAAAACCAAAGGATTAAAACATGTAAGTTAAGGGCTAAAAATATGAGTATTTTAGCACTTATCACACCCCCAAACTTACATATTGCTAGTCCCGTAGCAATACAAAACTAAAAACAAGAATGGAAAAGTAGAAAACAAAAGATAAATCCATCTTTCGTGGGATGTACAATTGCATTTAGCGTATGCAACAAGCCTTTTAAACCCCTAGGAATTCTCTAGTGGACAAGTGAAGTCTCGTGAGGGTTTTCCAGAGATGTTACCCACAAACATCATGCACAGTTTATGTTATTTCAAAAATTAAAGCATCACTTCAAGATTATGATTTTCATTCATAAGCAAGCTTAAAAAGATGAACTCCATCTTCACAATGAATTGGAATCTCAAAATTCAATTACCTACAAAGGATATGCTAAATCATCACAAGTTTGAAATTTGTGTACAGTGAATTAGTACAAAATTATGAGGTTTCCAAATCTTTCCAATATGTAATGTCTCCTTATCTCAGAATTCACTGAAATTCCTATTAGAATGACACAATGGCATATTTCTTTTTCTTTCTTTTTTTTTTTGGTCAGGTCGTGCAATGTTGGTTCCCTTAAGCTTTCTAATTGACCCTTGTAGCGAGTGTTAAATCAATGGCTCCCAAACCAGGTGGTTTTATGGCATTAGGCGTAGAGACACCCCTAAGGACCTACTAACTCGAGTCAAAAAGGCTACAAAACCAACGGACCATGACATTGATCAAATCAACAAATCTTCACCTTTTGACATTAACACTCAATGCTTTGAGGCAAGAGGCTCAGTTACTCAATGAAAAGCTTATCAATGATCATATTTTTCTTCTTTTTCTTCTTTTCTTTTTTTTTTTTCATCATTACTATATATGCCATAGTGTCATCTAATAGTTCATCCAATTTCATCCAAGATGCAAAAACACGCATATCAGACCTCATGTCATACCTCACAGATTATGTGTTAATGTGCTTGTGTGATCAGATCAAACATGTGATTTTTCAACTATCCTCAATAAGTAATCAAACTAATAGATTCATTCATCAGATCATGTGTTCAAAATTTTAAGCTCATTGATGAATTCAAGCCACAATTCTTTCTAGATCAACTTAAAATTTTAGAGCAAACAAGAACATGCATAAAATTTATTAGGGAAAAATATAAAAAAGCCCCCTAAACTACCAGCCGTTTTCGATTTAGCCCCATGATGTTCCAAAAGTGATAAAGTAGCCTCTCAAACTACCAAACTTTTACATTTTGGCCACTCCGTTAGTCAAAATCGTTAGTCTGGACGGAAACTGCAAAACGACGCCGTTTTATTAAGGTAAGTTACAAAAATGCCCTTGTATGATTGATTTTTTTTTTTTTTTTTTTTTTTTTTTAAAGCAGGAGCAAAACGGCGCCGTTTTTGCTTAGGGTAATAGTTGTATATATTCTTTCAATCTTCATCGTCTCCTTCACGCAGCCCTGATCCTCTCCTTCACGCAGCCCCTCGCACAGTGCCATCTGCCTGATCGGGATGATTTGTTTATGAACTTTAAAAACTTGAAATTGAAGGAAGAAACAACTTGTCTATGTTCCTCTCAAAACTAAAATTGCTCAAAGCTACACTACTTTCCCTACATTTACACAAACCTAATAAATTCTCACAGCTACTATTTACATTGTAACTTGAAAAATTCAACAACCCCTCTCCACCAACTGTGCTCTCCAGCTCTTCCACACCGTTAACAATGGAATCTATGGCTGACCCACAAATTATATCGGCGTCACTTTCAATATCATCCAAAATAATATTGTTTTCCTCACAACTTTTCCCTCTTAACGTGAACCAATTCTCACTCCATGTCTAACTGGGTATCCCTGAAAGTGACGACAACCATCTGAGCGTGCAGGAGCTGCGTGAAGGCAACAATCGGGGCTGCGTGAAGGAGACGATGAAGATTGAAAGAATATATACAATTATTTCCCTAAGCAAAAACGGCGCCGTTTTGCTCCTGCTTTAACCAAAAAAAAAAAACAAAAATCATACAAGGGCATTTTCGTAACTTACCTTAATAAAACGGCGTCGTTTTGCAGTTTCCGTCAAGACTAACGGTTTTGACTAACAGAGTGGCCAAAATGCAAAATTTTGGTAGTTTGGGGGGCTACTTTATCACTTTTGGAACATCAGGGGGCTAAATCGAAAACGGCTGGTAGTTTGGGGGGCTTTTTTATATTTTTCCCAATTTATTATTATTATTATTTTTTTCAAATAAACAAACAGCACACAAAACAAATAAATTGGGACAAAGTGTGTGAACAATCATGTGTGTCCATACCCCCAAACTTAAATGACACATTGTCCCCAATGTGTCTAAGTAAAGGAAAGAATGTACCCGAGAGATGGTCAACATAGTCTTGGAAAGCATGGCTCAAAGCACACCCCCAAACTTGAATTGAAGCACACTTGTCCATGCAAAATAATAAAACACACAAACAAGTAAAAAAAAAAACAAAACTAAAGATGAATGAAAAGATTAACTTAAAACACACTAAACAAAACAAAATAAAAAGATAACTATGGGATGCTGCCCAAGTGCGCTTGATCGTACACATGGTGCGTTCGATCGCACTAACAAAATGCGATGAATCCACCAGTGGAGACCTGCGCTTGATCGTACGCAGTTTACGATCAATCGCAATAACAGAATGTAAAAACATGACAAAAGACTTGAAACACTAAAATACCAAAGGAAAATAAAACCCAAAGGAAAATAAAACACAAAGGAAAACAAAAACAAAATATAAGGCAAACAACAAAACAAAAGGATATGATATAGGGTGCCTCCCATGAGCGCTAAGTTTTACGTCTTCATCCAGACAGTGGTCCTTGCTCACTGCTGTCCAGAAGTAGATGCTCCAGATGGTGGTGCAGCATATTGGAGAGACTGAAGTGCCAAGTCTTGTGATGCCAAATATCGATCTTTTGGTGCAAAGTTTGTTTCAATGTATGGCTTGACTCTGTGTCCATTGACTTTGAAGGACTGGTCGATCTGGGGGTTGTGAACCTCCAAAGCTCCATAAAGGAATACTTGTGTGACAATTCAAGGCCAAGACCATCTTGACTTAAGCTTTCCAGGGAAGAGTTTCAATCTTGAGTTATAGATCAAAACCTTCTGTCCTCCTTGAAACTCCTTCCTGACCAGTTGCTTGTCATGGTATGCTTTGGTTCTGTCCTTGTAGAGCCTGGCATTCTCATATCCATCATGCCTCAGTTCCTCCAGTTCATTTAGTTGGAGCTTCCTCTTGTCACCAGCTTGCCTCATATCGAAGTTAAACTTCTTGATGGCCCAATACGCTTTGTATTCCAATTCCACTGGTAGATGACATGCTTTTTTAAAAACCAAACGATATGGAGACATACCGATAGGTGTCTTGTAAGCAGTCCTACAAGCCCATAGTGCATCATTTAAGCGTAATGACCAATCCTTCCTATTGGGGTTCACTGTTCTTTCAAGGATACCTTTGATCTCTCTGTTGCTGATCTCCACTTGGCCACTGGTTTGGGGATAGTATGGAGTGCCAACCTTATGAGTGATGCCATACTTCTTCATCACAGAGATAAAGGCATAGCTGTTAAAGTGGCTTCCCCCATCACTAATGATTGCCCTAGGTGTTCCAAATCAAGCAAAGATGTTTTCTTGCAAAAGCTTCACAACCACTTCGTGATCATTAGTCCTTGAGGGGACAGCCTCGACCCATTTAGACACATAATCCACACCCACAAGAATATATAAATAACCGAATGAGTTAGGAAATGGTCCCATGAAGTCAATACCCCAAACATCGAAAAGCTCTACAACTAGAATATTTTGCAGTGGCATTTGATTTCTGGATGAGGTGTTACCTGTCCTTTGGCATCTATCATAAGAGCTGCAAAACAAAAAGGTATCCTTAAATACATTAGGCCAATAAAAACCAAATTGTAATACCTTAAGTGCTGTTCTCTTGGCCCCAAAGTGTCCTCCACAAGCAAACTGATGACAATGCTGCAGAATGCTCCAATGCTCTTCTTCTGAGACACCTTCTGATGATTTGATCAGGGCAAAATTTGAATAGATAGGAGTCATCCCAATGGTATTGTCTAGATATAGACATCAATCTCTTCCTTTCTTGACTAGACATTCCTGGAGGAAAAACCTTGGTAGTTATATAATTCATGATGTCTGCATACCATGAAAGTTGGGCCTCAACTGCAAATAACTGTTCATCTGGAAACTTTTCATTCAATGGAAGCTCATCGCCTTCTTCCTCATGTAGTAGTCTGGATAGGTGATCTGCAACCACATTCTCACTGCCCTTCTTATCTCTAATCTTAAGGTCAAACTCTTGCAGTAATAATACCCATCTGATCAATCTTGGCTTTGCATCCTTCTTAGCAAACAAATACCTCAAAGCAGCATGATCAGTGAATACAATGACCTTTGAGCCAATTAGGTATGATCTAAACTTCTCCAAAGCAAATATGACAGCTAATAATTCTTTCTCAGTGGTCGAATAATTTAGCTGAGCATCATTCAATGTCCTAAAAGCATAATATATGGCATGAGGTACCTTATTGATTCTTTGACCCAAAACAGCTCCCACGGCAAAGTCACTGGCATCGTACATGAGCTCAAATGGTAGACTCCAATCAGGTGCCCTCATTATTGGTGCAGATGTGAGCAGCTTTTTCAGTTTGTTGAAGGCAGTCATGCATTCTGTAGTCCATTCAAACTTGGCCTCCTTCCCTAGCAATGCACAGAGAGGTCTAGAGATCTTGGAAAAATCCTTGATAAACTTTCTATAGAACCCGGCATGTCCAAGAAAACTCCTCACCCCTTTCACTGTCAAAGGCGGAGGAAGTTTGGAGATGATGTCAATCTTAGCTTTATCTACCTCAATGCCCTTGCTTGAAATAGAGTGACTCAATATGATGCCTTGTTGCACCATGAAGTGGCATTTTTCCCAATTAAGCACTAGGTTACATTACTCACACCTCTTGAGGACACTCTTCAGATGGCTGAGGCATTCATCAAAACTAGACCCAAAGACACTAAAGTCATCCATAAATATCTCAATGGTTTTCTCCACCATGTCTGAAAAAATGCTCATCATACATCTTTAAAATGTGGTTGGGGTATTGCATAGGCCAAATGGCATCCTTCTGTAGGTGAATGTGCCAAAAGGACATGTGAAGGTGGTCTTTTCCTGATCCTCTGGTGCTATTGCAATCTGATTATAGCCACTGTACCCATCCAAGAAACAATAGTGGCTATGGCCAGCTAACCTCTCTAGCATTTGGTCAATGAAGGGTAATGGAAAATGGTCTTTTCAGGTTACCTTGTTTAGTCTTCTGTAATCAATGCATACCCTCCAACCAGTGGTTACTCTTGTAGGTATCAGCTCATCATCTTCATTCTTCACCACCGTGATCTCACTCTTCTTTGGAACTACTTGGACTGGACTCACCCATTTACTGTCTGAGATGGTATAGATGATGCCCACATCCAGTAGTTTTAATACCTTTGCCTTGACTACCTCCTTCATGTGTGGGTTGAGTCTTCTTTGTGCATCCTTGGTTGGCTTGGCTTCATCTTCAAGAAAGATTTGATGCATGCATTTGGCTAGACTTATTCCTTTGATGTCAGCAATGGTCCACCCCAAAGCAGTTTTATGCTCTCTAAGCACTCTTAGCAACTTTTCTTCTTCGTCACAACTCAGATTTGCTGCAATTATGACTGGTGGTATCTTGTTTTCTCCTAAGTAGGCATATGTTAGGTGGTCTGGCAATTGCTTCAATTCCATCTTGGGTGCCTAGACAATAGAAGGAACAAGAGAAGTATTAGTAGGCTCAAGAATCTCAAAGGGAGGAGTATACTTACTTGAGTATTTTGGAGAGGTCTCAAGATGATGCACTATTTCAATGATGTCATCAGTAACATCTTCAGGTTTTGGCTCAATATCCTGCCTTGTGAAACTATGGTTGAGGGTGGCCTCCACTGGATCTTTATGTTGGTCCTGCAAAGCTGTCTCACTAACATCTTGGATCATACAAATATCAAAACATTCTAAATCTTCTTGAGGTAATTTCAATGTATCAAATATTTTGAACTCTATCGTCTCACCATTTACCTTCATGCTCACAATACCTTTTTTTTCACACCTATTGTAGTATTAGCAATTCTCATAAAGGGTCTTCCTAAGATAATAGGTAAAAGTGATGGCATAGGAGATTCTTCCACATCTAATACAATGAAATCAGCAGGTAGAATAAATGTGCCTACCTTTACCAAAACATCCTCAAGTATACCTCTAGGTCGTTTGATGCTTCTATCTGTCAATTGCAAGGTGATAGAGGTTGGTTGAAGCTCTCCCAATCCCAGCTTTTCATATACAGTGTAAGGCATCAAATTCATCCCTGCTCCTAGATCTAGTAGTGCCTTTTCAAAAGAATGGTCTCCTATCCTGGAAGGAATGGTAAAACTACTTGGGTCAGTCAGCTTTGGTGGTAATTTTCTTAACAAGACTGCACTTACTTCTTCTGTTAAGGCCACTGTCTCATATTCCTGAAACTTCCTTTTGTTAGTGCAACAATCCTTTAAAAATTTAGCATATGAAGGAATTTGTTTAATTGCATCTAATAAAGGAATGTTGATTTCTACTTTCCGCAAGGTCTCAAAGATATCCATGAGTTGCTTTTCTTTCTTTGGTTTGACTAACCTTTGAGGAAAGGGGCTGCCTTCACCCTCTCAATTTTATTTACCTTGGAAGTTGATGCTTCATCTGGAGATGCTTGAGGGTGCTCTTCAGTTCCTATGACCTTGCCATTCCTGAGAACTGTGACTGCTTTCATCTGCTGTTGATCCCCTGAATTCGATATTGTTTGGAATGGAAATTCACCCCACTTTGTTTCACTCAGTTCCTTAGCCATTTGCCCCATTTGCATTTCCAGTCTTTGAATGGATTGATGACGTCTTGTATTGCTTTGTTCTTGCGCAATCACATATTGTTGTTGTCACCAATTGTCTTACAAGATCCTTCAGGTCATCCTTCTCTGGCTCTTGAATTGGTTGGACTGCTTGTTGAGGGTTGCTTTTATGTCCTTGAAGGTTCAGAATATTTTGACTACTATCCCCTGAGAAATCAGGGTGGTTTTACCACCCTGGCTTGTAGGCGTTGGACTATGGATTGTTCTTGTGGGGATGATTGTTTTGTCCCAAATAATTCACCTCTTCTTGCTCTGTAAATGGAGATAAAGGACACGTCTCAGTGGTATGATCTAGATGGGAACAAATAGCACATACCTGGATTGGTGTGTCCTGTTACAGAGGTGAAATTTTCTTAGTAGTCATGGCCGTTACAATCATGTCCAACTTCTTTTCTACAGCAGCCATCTGATTTTGCATTCCACTATTTTCTTCATTCTTGCCTTTGCTCCTTACACCTTGCCTCCTTCTGGATGAGAATTGTTGAGTATGTTCACTCAACCTCTCAAAGTTCCCTATGGCTTCCTCACTGCTCTTCTCCATCAGCATTCCTCCACAAGCTGTATCAACCATCCCTTTGTTAGTATCATCTAAACCTTTATAAAATGTTGTGATGTGGGCACTTTAGAAGCAAGGAATTGAAGTGATCTCAGGCCTCAAAGAACAAATCTCTGTCTCGCTGTTGGAACATTTGAAGTTCCCTTTTAAGTTGTTTTGTCTTCTGGGCTGGGAAAAACCTCTTCAGGAACTTGGTGGTCAATTCTTCCCAAGTATGGATAGAATCTGTAGGCAAGGAATTGTACCACAATTTAGCATTATCTTTTAAAGAAAAAGGGAAGAGGACTAACCTGAGCCTCTCTGGAGTTAGGCCTTGGACATGCTGCAACTTGCATAAATCAAAGAATTCTTTAAGATGCAAGTTGGGATCCTCAGTAGCTGTGCCTCTGAAGTGAGTCAATGCATTAAGGATTTGAGGAGAGATATAATAGTTGCCATCCACCTCTGGTTGATATGCTATGCATGAGGGTTGATGGACGTTTGCTGGAACGTATGCCTGCGTCATTGGTCTCCTCACCCGTGGTGGATTTGCCTCTAATGGTCCTGGTCCAATTGGATTCTCTTGCAAGTCTTCCATATCAATTTCTTCTTCCTCTTCTTTGTTTCTAGGTCGTTGTCGAATTGTTCGCTCAATTTCAGGATCGAGTGGAAGAACAGTTGAGGCTTGAGATCGACGACCTTGCATTAAGTGAATTACTTCTTCAATTAAGCAGCTTCAGTGCTGCTGGTCCGGATGCTCCCTGGAACTGCGCTTGATCACAGGTTGGTGCGTTCAATCGCAGTGTGCTCGATCGCACTTGGCTGACGATTGATCGCAATCACAGAATGCCAATCCGCAACCCGAAACAAAAAACAGACATGTTAGGGAAAACGAAAAATCTTTTTGATTTTTGATAACAACTAAATTAAAAATTGAAAATTAAAATAACATAACTAAAGGAAAATAATTTTAAACAGAAATTCACCGCAATCCCCGGTAACGGCGTCAAAAACTTGTTGTTCACAATTACCTACCTAAATTAATAGGCAAATAATTATGTGTTTTACCCGTAAGTGCACGAGGTCAACACAGTAGTATAGTGTGCAAATACGGAGTCATTCCTACGAGGATTACTGAATCTTGCTTAAAATCAATCCCAAAAGTAAACTAAAACAAAGATTGGGTTAAGTTGATAATGATAAAAAGGTAGGGCTTTGATATCCACCGCTAATTATATTTAGCTAATATATCAATATGCCAATGTTTTGATCATGTTATGAATATCTAATGTTTGTCAACCTAAGGGCATGGGTGTCTCCTTAAACTATTGATTTCCCAAAGCAACGAATTAGGCATGGGTGTCTACTCTAATTATTTTCTTTCTTAAAGGATTTAGCATGGGTGTCTACTAAGTTGTTCTTTAAGAAAGCATAAAAACTGTGGAAATCGACAAATGCATGAGGCCTAAGGCATGGGTGTCTACTCCCGGTTCTCCATGTTGATTAACCCAAGAATCGCGATGTGGATTCTTATGTTACTTATGTTAAACCCAGGACTTGGTCATCCAAATTGATTTAACTAACTAGTCCATACCACATGCACATGTTGATCAGGCACACACATATGAGAAATTCATGAAACTAGGTATTAATCAAGTTAGACATCATAACAAGATCATCACGAAGGCGCCAATATTGAATATTAAATAAACATAACTAGGGCTTCAATCTAGCCCTACTAATAAATTAACTACGCATAAAATTGATGTTAAGCATCTTCATAAAATAAAAGAAAAGAAAAGAAAAGAATAAACCCGAGACTTGAACTTCAAGAGCTCCTCTTCTTCTCGTTACAAGGCATATCTATTCTAGAGGCTTAAGGGTCTATTTATAGGCTTTAGAAGTCCTTTACAAAGTAGTAAACCTAGGGATTTTGTAGGGTTTCAAAACCTATTACAATTGGGAGTTGGAAAACCCTAATATGGAAAGAATGCCAATCTGGCCGCCACTTGATATGTCTCCTGCGCACGGGTGCGATCGATCACAACCCGTGTGCGCTCAATCGTAGGACTGCGATCGAACCTCTTCTGGCATGCTCTCGATCGCTCCTAGCCTTGATTGTGCTTTGTCTTCTCGGGTACTGTGCTCGATCGCAGGTACCTTGTGATCGATCGTAGTGTCAGAGAGCTCCCAATTTTCCATCTTCTCTCTTCTGAGCCCAAATCTTCCAGATTTACTTCATTTTCTTCCAAAAGCCTACAAAAGTAAGAAAAACACAAAAAGGAATTAAAATGACCTAATTAACCAAAACCAAAGGATTAAAACATGTAAGTTAAGGGCTAAAAATATGAATATTTAGCACTTATCAATACTTAAAAAATGGGCCTTTGAGGCTTCTCATTTTGTCAAAGTTTAAGACCTCGGGAATAGGCCCTTGTGGCTTCTCATTCCCCGGAATGGGCCATTGAGGCTTCTCATTCGTTGTGGGTTAGGTTCAGGAATGGGCCTTTGTGGCTTCTCATTCTCTGAACGATTTAACTCGAGAATAGGCCCTTGAGGCTTCTCATTCTCAGAAGTTCTTCTCGGTTATGGACTTTTGACGTTTCTCAACTTCCGAGGGTTTAATTTGGGAATGGGCCTTTGAGGCTTCTCATTCACCGAACTATTTACTTGAGACAATAATTTCAGAAGATTCTTTCCATTGATATGATGCTTACAACGGAATTCTCATACAATTGAATGCAAATTTGGAATCAAACCAACTTTATACTTTAAATAAAATACTTCTCTCAGCATTCCACGGCCTCAGGAGTCTCTTCCCTTCTTCGTCTTCAAGATGATATGCTCCTACTCTATGACATTAAACCACCTTATAGGGTCCTTCCCAATTTGGGGCTAGCTTTCCTTTGGTTGGATCCTTGGTGGTGATACTAACTTTTCACAAGACCAAGGTTTCAGTGTCTAACCTTCTGGGTGGAGTACCAAGCTACCTTCTCTTGGTAAGCTACCATGGTCACTTGGGTATGATCCCTTCTTTCTTGTAATAGATCTAGATGCAATCTAATACCTTCATCATTGCGGACTCTACTCGGACGCTTCCTGATCCAACTTCAGCCGAAATTACTACATCAGTTCTGAAAGCCAAAGCATGAGTCTCCTCGGTTGGAGTTCACTTCGTGGTCCTGTATGCCCACAAAATTTCCGGGAGATCTTCAGCCCATTCTCCTTTTCGCTCACCAAGCTTTTTCTTCAAAATCTTGAAGATTGTTTTGTTGGTAGCTTCAACTTGTCCGTTCGCATGGGGATGTCCCAGGGAAGAGAAGTAATTCCTGATACAGAGTTTCGCACACCAATCTCGGAATGAGTTGCAATTGAACTGTTTTGGATTTGTTTATACGAATTAAAATAGTCTCGAATTCCCATAAACGGTGCCAAACTGTTCATGACAATTTTTTGAGGGAGCACCCAGAGGCAGTGCGATCAAGCGCACATTGCCTAGGCTCAAGCGCATATGCACTCAAGCGCCCAACACCAGTGATCAATCCCAGAAGTACGATCGAGCGCACTCGGGCGCTAAAGAATATTCAGACACGCGGCAAGACTCCTTTTCCTTCCCAAACTTGGATTTCCAAGTCCTAGTTGTAATAGGACCTAGACCTCTGAATTTCCTAGGATTACTAGGGCTTCTAGGACTCTCCTAAGCCCTATAAATAGACCTCTAAGCCTCACAACTCAAGACACCATTCAATAGACAAATTTTTATATGCTTGCTTAGAGAGGAGAATTTGGAGGCTACTTCTATGAGCAGTTTTCGGTTCTGTCTTTTCCCTTTATTTTAATTATGTGTAACTAAATACTTTAGTAGGGCTAGATTGAAGCCCTACTTTTGTTTCTCTAATATTTCAATATTGGCGCCTTTGTGATAATCATATTGTGATGCTTAACTTGATTAATTCCTGTTTTATAGAATACCTCATATGAATGTGTCTGATCAACATATGCATGTAGTATGGATTAGTTATTTAAGTCAATTTGGGTGATCAAGTCCTGGGCTTAATAGAGTGACAAAAGAATCTCCTCACGGGTTCTTGGGTTAATCAACATGAAAAATCGTGAGTAGACACCCATGCCCTAGGTTCCATGTCTTTGTCAATTTCTTAAAGAACAACTTAGTAGACACCCATGCTAAATCCTTTAAGAAAGAAAAGAATTAGAATAGACACCCATGCCTAATTCGTTGCTTAGGGAAATCAATAGCTTAAGGAGTAGACACTCATGCCCTTAAATTGGCAAACTTTAAGTATTCATAATATGATTAGAGCATTGGTATATTGTTATATTATTTGAGCATGATCAATGATGGATATCAAAGCCTTACCTTTTCATTTATCTTTATTTATTTTCATAATATCAATTTCATGACAACTTTGGTATTTTAATTATAAAATTAATTCTAAGCAAAATCAACAATCATCGTGGGAACGATCTCGTATTTGCCACACTATACTATCGTTTGATCTTGTGCACTTGAGAGTAAAACGTAGCAAATATTATCTATTAATTTATGTATTATTTGCCACAACAACTGTAACCACTTATACACCCCTAACAAGTAGTATCATAGCATTTATTAAGGGTATATTTTAGACTTGATTCTATCAAGGGTTAACAAGGTGTAATAATTTCAGTATATTTTGTAATTATGTTATTAGATGCTTTGGTTTTAGTGATGTTATGATGATATTATGAGATAGACGTGGTAGGAAAATTTTCGTGACAGGTTTTAATGTCATAGACAAGACCTAATGTTGTTTCAAAACAAGAACTAATGATCATTGTGACTTCAAAAGACAAAGGTGAGATGATGGGAGGACCGCAGATGGCAAGAGACCCTTTTGGATGTGAAGATGAGGAATTTCTTAGACTCCGTACAAACATTAGAAGCAATGACAAGTTGGTTGGTGGAGGCATTGACAAACACCCAAGGAGGGGAAGCTAGAATGGGAGGAAAAATTGCTCCTTTAAGGAATTTAAAGAGTATCCATTCCCTAAGTTTGAGGAGAACTTGAGCCCTAAGAGAGCACAAAGTTGTCTTATGGACGTAGGGAGTTGCTCAAAGCTATATGTTGTATAGAGAAGCAAACTAGAGTCAAGTACACCGCTTACAAGTTTTTCAAGGAAGCAAGCCGATGGTGGTGCACCAAAAAGGATTCACTAATTAAGAAGTTGGGGAGTGATGAAGCTATTCTTCGGGCCAATTTAGAGGAATCCAGTCCAAAATATTCAAGAAGGCGTTACCCCAAGAGTTGTAAATGTGCAAGGGACTAAGGGCCTGGAAAGGAATGAAGGCCACAATGCTCTGAGCATTGCAAGCTACAGTGAGGAAAATGCAGGTTGACGATGAATATATGCTATTATGTGCCAAGATGGGCCACTTCATGCGAAACTACAACCAATCGACCAATAGCAATATTTGTCGTCTCAGATAGAAGCAACAAAAGACTAACCGCTAAAGTGCATATGCATACTCTTTCCCCGCAAGTACAGGATAGGCGTCATTATCAGAATCACCCAAGTTATGAAAGTTTTGTTTTCTTGTGAGTTGTAGGATGGGACAACTATGAGTATGATCAGTCAGCATCCGATGCCATTTTGTTAGGTACTCACATTGACTTAGTATTATGGACTTGCATATGTAATGGTGATTGTGTAGCTACCCCTACCTTTTTATAGACAAATGGAGTTCGACATGCAAGTCAAATGGAATTCAACACCAACAAACCCTCACTCCCCAAAAAAGACCTACAATCACAAAACATCAAACAAAAATAAAGTGATTTTATAGAATGATCATAAGATGCACCATAAAGATTAATATCTACATATGTATGATGGCGTTGTACGCTGAAGGGTGATCTACCACTAGACAATCAACCATCACATCGCTTGCCTATTTTCGGTCCCCACTGTTACTAGGAGTGTGTGATTACTAGCACAGGTTGGACCCTTTCTCCCACAAAAACTACAAAGGGAGATTGAATGGATTTGATTCTTTCCCAATCAACCTTCATCTACTCAAAAGCGGGCCAATACAAGATATCGATTGAACTTCCATTATCCACCTAAATCCGATTGCATAATTTTCCATAGTCAGTGTAGTAGCCCAAGTATTTACTAGGTTGAGTTTGGCTTAAAAGAAGGGGCTAACAGGTTTGCTGAGTTCATTAGGCTTTATTGGAAATACGCATTTTGACTTTTGGTTGTTGACCGAATGTTCGAAGCTTATATCCTGAATGTTCAATGAAAAACCCTTATGCAAAAGGTTCGTGCATGGACCATAGAACGTTTGCTCTTAACCTCACGCACGAACTTTCGATCATGGACCACCAAATGAATACAACCCTAGAACCATTAAGTAATAGTACACCGAACGTTCGAGCACAGTACAACGAACGTTTGATTGTACGCAGTTCAGAAAAAAGTAGCTAAAGTCTTAGCTTCAGCTATACATATTTTAAACATAAAAAAGACATCGTTTTTTGGATTAGGTGTATGTTATGCTAACATTTTTTTAGTTTTGTTTCTTCACAATTCACTCATTCACTAGGAGAAAAAGACAAAAGTAATGTGAAATCAATATATTTCCAAAACATTAGGACTTGAAAAAATTAAAACAAGTTCAAAACACAAAAAACCAGCCCAAATTATTTTTAAAATCGTTAAGATATGCCGTAATAGAGATTCAAACAAGACCCGAAAGACTTAAATCGACCCATTACCTAAACTACAGATAGCAAATAATAACCGCAATAATTGTGCAGATACGGATATTTAAAAGTGATATCTGCATGTGCACCCCTATCTTACGTAATACTATATGTCATAATGCTATCTTTGTAAGCATAAATTTTGATAGCGTACTTTTCATAAACATGCGCATAACACACTTTTGTAAAACTATCTTTCAAAAAGTCACCTTTAGTAAAACCCTTCTCTTGTAAGACTATTCTTTTGTAAAACTATTCCTTTGTAACATCAGTTCCGTAAAATATCTTTCATAACTACAAACTTGGCACTTGGTTTGGGGTATCTAAGATTCCTCCGTCATCCATATTCTTCATAATGTTGTGCCTAAAAATCTTAACTCCAAAAAATGTAATTGTTTCCACATTTGAGAATAATTAGTAGAAATTGGATAGGATTTCAGAGAATATTAAATTCTCGTATTTAATTTACTCCTAAACCCTAAAATATCATTATGTACTATTTGATACATAAGTATTTAAGACTTCAACAAAAAAATAACAAAAGAGAAAAACTATATGAATAAACCTTGAATCCGAACCATCTGCCAAAGGCACCTTTTATAGCCCCCACTCACAAACTGACACCTAAGCAAACACAAAACAAATCCACAAAAATATCATACACCCACACACACTATATTTTGAGCTCAAAAGGGTGGGTCACTCCAGACCCGTGGGCCGGGTCACGGCTAGACCCATGGGTCTGGCTATGAGTCACTTTCTCTAGCGCTTCTCCAGCGCCTGAATCAATTTTTTCAGCCTTTAGGATGATAAAATCCCTAAAGGATTCACTTGCTACCTCTAGGTTTTAGTTTTGAATCAAAAAACGAGTTTTGGGGCATTAGAAACGAGTTTTGAGGCATTAGAATCGGGTTGTGAGGCATTAGAATCGGGTTGTGAAGCATTTGAATCGGGTTGTAATCTGAGTTACGATGGTTTCAAGCGGGTTTTGAGGCGGGTCACACCAGACCCACGGCGTCATGGGTTAGGCTAAACCATGGGTCTCTCAACCCTACGGCGTCATGGGTTAGGTCTAGCCAGACCCACTCTGTGGATCTGGTGAGACCCACACCGTGTGTCTGGCGAGACCCATGCCGTGGGTCTGGCTGGACCCAAGGCTGGGTCTGGTGGCAAGGGTGAGGGGTTTTTGGTCTTTTTGTTTTTCACTTTGATTTGCTGTTTTTGTTCTCACTTTAGTTTTTTGCAATTTTCTTAAAATGGTGATGTGTCAAATGGAGATTGGAGGCTATAAAACATCCCTTTTATAGATGGTCCTGACCCAAGGGGCTCTCAAACTATATATAAACCAAAAATTTTCTTTCATTTCCCAATTTATAAACCATCTATGTATATATATATATATATATATATATATATATAATCTATTTTCTTTATTTCCCAATATATCAATTGTCTATCCTTTTAATTTTTTTTCATCTATGATCAAATAAAACTTGTTCGTTTGGTTCTTTGAGAATTAAACTTTTATATACATAAATTGATTTATTTTTCATCTCTAGCCAAATAAAGCCAATTCGATAATTTTTTTAGAAATAAAATATTCCTCACTTTTATATATAAATGATCAAGATCAAACCCAAAAAAATAAACGTAACAAAATTCTAACATAAT
The DNA here is from genome assembly GCF_901000735.1 of Corylus avellana. Taxonomy (NCBI): domain Eukaryota; kingdom Viridiplantae; phylum Streptophyta; class Magnoliopsida; order Fagales; family Betulaceae; genus Corylus; species Corylus avellana. The sequence goes on along the minus strand of NC_081548.1, from coordinate 15,386,129 downwards.
CTAACTTTTCTTGTATAACCATAATAATATCCACACAAAAAAAAAAAAAAAAAAAAAGCAAACAGTAACATAAAAAAGTTATAACTTTTCATGAGGTTTGGAGATTGAAAAAAAGTGAATGTTTAATGTCCGCACAAGGTGTTTAACACCCCTTGTTAATAGTAAACATGGACATTTTTGTCTAAAAAAAAAAAACAGGCTTTCCCAAAGCCACAAGAAAATGTAGATTCCCACCACATCTTTAAAAGAAGAGAGGTACTTCTACGGGTTTTTGACACAAATACACTCTTTTGTGTCCTCCAACGAGAGATTGATGTCGTAGCTTAGTATAACTTAAAAAAAAAAAAAAAAAGATAACAAACACACTAGATCACATTCATATACGTGAGGTGAGATTTTTTAATTTTTAGTAGATTTGGATGTGAAGTGTTCGTTTTCTTTTATTAAGTTGTACCAAGCTGAGGTATTAATCTCTCATTGGAGGGCACAAAATAATGAGTTTGTGCCACAACCCCGTAGAAGTTATTCTCTTAAAAAAGAAACATCGGTTCCAACCAAAAAGAGTTAGAGGGGAATCTAAATTCCTACGAGCATTTGAATTCCCTTCAATAAAATGCAACCAACCGGGATACTCTTTTAGGATTGGAAAACCTAAAAAATTATCCTTATGCAAATGCCACGTACGATTATTTGCCATTGTTGGAGCTATACTTGCATGGTGTTGTAATAAAAGAAAGGCATAATTTCCTACCATGAATCAGTAGAGTAATGCTATAAGGACTACAGTATTTCCTAAGTCATCCCAAATATGATATGAGATTTAAAATTATTATTGAATTTGAAATTATCATTATTGAATTTTGATCTATTAGAAATTTTAAATAACATATCATATTTGGAAGGACTCAAGGTCCTCCTTACAACATTACTCAAATCAGTAACCAAGTTGCTATAGACCAGGGGGTTTAAATAATGGGGCAAAACCAAAAATCCTCTCCACATCAATGGGAACTTGAAGAGCTCTACTAATGAGCTCCGGCACAGAGGTCTCACCCTTCCAAGTGTTGAACCATGGCCCCCCTCCCACTTCTACTGCTGCCATGTTACTTGTAACATCCAATATGATCTGGAAATTCAAACTATTTCAAGTGTTAAAATGTTCCTATTAAAAAATGTCAATTCAGTCATTAATGATTCACATGAATGAGATTTTTGAGTTTTTATATATTATAAATAATCAAAATATAATTGATCTAACATAAACTAGCAAATAAGCTATACTCTAAAGCCACTTATAAAAGTAAATATTGTAAAGTAGAGATGCAATAAACACCAGAAAAAGTTTCAGACTAGTGAAACTGCAAATTTTGAGAGAGAGAGAGAGAGAGAGAGAGAGATGTAGATCAGATTGTCCATGGCATTATAGAAAGGTTTGAGCAGAAGAAGGATGCTTAAGGATGGGGTACCTGCGATTCTGCAAGTGCCCAAGAGATGATGCGAACTTGTTTACACGTGGCTTCATGCAATCCAGCAAATTGACAATCATGAAATTAAGCAGACCAACTAGTAAAATTTTCTTAACTTTTTATTCTAATATTAGATAAAGGCAAACTTAATGGCATTAGAAAGCTGAATCAAAGAGCTTTGATTTTGTATTTCACGAAAAAATAGGCAAACTTAATGGCATTAGAAAGCTGAATCAAAGGGCTTCGATTTTGTATTTCACAAAAAAATTCCAAGTCTAATGTTTAGTAGCTCAAAAGGTCCGAAAATTTGGTTCAGACAGTTTACTCGGCCTTTGCTCAGGAGAGATTTGCGACTAATCATAGGACAAAAACTTTGCACGAAAATCTCATGATGTTTTGTTGAGCAAGTTCGCGATTATTTTAAATAAATTCTTTTTTGTACTTTTTTTATAGGACTGCGTCCCTTACTTCTATTTAGGCACCATAAGGCCAGCCTGGCCAACCAATTTTCACTTATTATTAGTTTTATCAATAAGAATACTTAAGGGAGAGTTTTTTCTTCAGTTTCTTATAATTCTGTACCGGCTTAGAGAAAAGCGCTAGCTACATCTGCATATCACCCCAAAAAAATAGTCAATTTGGAGCTTTCCTAAAATTCATTATAAAGCCTAATTTCACCTAGTAACTAGGCAATGTGGAACTTAACACTCATAACTATCTTATAAACCACCAACTTTATGTGGGCTAATTCTCATCTTTCCAATCTGGGACCCCGGTGTTACAAACTCTCCCTCTTAAATTCTTGACGTCCTCGTCAAGGCTACGTCATGCAATACTCTAATATCACATGGTCTGGCGTTACTAGGTAGCTCTGATAACATTGTTCTATATAAGCAGATCATTTCTCACACCCAGTCAATGTGGGACGCCACAATCACTCCCTCTTGGGACCCAGTGTCCTCGCTGACGACCCTTATGGGCTTGTGCATGCTCCCCCAATCTCAAGTTAATCTGGCTCTGATATCATATTTGTAACAACCCAGGAAAAAGCGTTAGCCACATATGTGTTATCGCCCCCAAAATGACTAGTTAATTTGGAACTTTCCTAAACTTCATTATAAAGCTCAGTTTCACCTAGTAACTAGGCAATGTGAGACTTAGCACTCATAACTATCTTTATAAATCACCTTTATGTGGGCTACTTCTCTCGATCATCTTTCTAATACGGGATCAAGGTATTACAAATTCTTTAGAGTTTTCTTGGATTTAGAAAATGGTTGTGAATTCTGTGTTTGAAGATTCAGCTTTTCATGAGCCTAGTTGAGTTGCATCAGTTGGTATTAGAGCCCAGCTTCTTTCCTACCACAGCGTGAAGAGAAGCAATTGAAGGAAGACATTCAACTATTGGCGATGCATACGAACATGATGAGCAACTAGACACAGGTTTGTAGTGAATGGAGGAATGACTTGATCAATTTGCTGATCGGTTTGTGCAGTTTATTACCCCATCCTTAAGCATCCATTCTCCACTCAAACCTCTCCATAAAGCCATGGGCAATTTGATCTACATTAGAATGAGAGAGAGGGAGAGTTCAAAGATTAATGGAAGTTTCTACATGAGCATCCAATGACAGGCCTGCATGGACAACAAAATTCATGCTGGTTTCTCAAGGAAAACCAATGGAAGGATGTTCATACTGATTGAAGGATAGCTTACTTGGAGTTCACAATAGCAACTGTGAGATGTCAGCAAGAATTTAATAATACAAGAGATAGCTTACTTGAAAAAATAACTTGGATGATGTAGCGGAAGACCAAGTAACAACAATTAAAAGCATCTGCATCTTCTAACTAAAAAATAAAGCAAGCCCACAAGCTTAAAAGAACGATAAAACTTCGCAGAGTGTTTAAGAGAAATTCTCTGATTTGATAATCATTCAATTAAGAGAGTTTTACATTACAAGCTAACCTATTTATAAAAGAGAAATACTTGCAAAGAAAGTAAACATACTCCTAGTAGTAAAAGTAAACCTAATCTTAGTAAAAAAATAAACATATATAATCCTAGTTGGGAAAGAGATAAAGTCTTAATTATAAAATAAAATAAAATAGCCTTTAGTGGGGGTGGAACAAGTCCTAAATCATTGGACTATATTGAAGGATATTTGGACAGCATAATTAACAAGATCTAAAGCTTTTAATAATTGTTTCTGAATGCTGGTTCACTTGATGCAGAAGGTAAATGATAAAATAGTTAGGGTTCTATCTTCACAACCTATCTATTCCCATCAGACTGAGACAGAAGAGTATGAGAAAATAACAAACCTTCCCTTTACTGCCATCATATCTTTGTTCCCAAATCCGCAATCTTAGAACACCAAAACAAGAATCTTTACAAGCTGGAGCAAGACCAGCTTCTGCTGTTGGAGCACGCAGTGTTGTACCAGGATCCTTTGTTGTTGCCTCTAATTCAACCTGCCCAGATAATCTGTTATCAATTACTCCTGTAACAGGCCCCAACATCAACATCTCACTATCCCATCACAACATGAGTGTTGGGCTTTCCACATGTTCAAATGAAAAACATGACCAAAATCAGGGAGACTTCCCTGCAGAACTTGGAACTGGGAAGTGATGAGAGTTGCATTTTCTTTTACTTTTCTTTTCTTTTCTTTTTTTTCTTTTTTTTTTGTTGAGTAGATGAGAGTTGCATTTTCAATAAAGAGATATACAATTAATTACCTTATGCGTCTGATTGTCCCCAGCCATGTACCAGTAACCCCAAGGAGCAATTTCCCAACTAACACCACCATTCCATGGCACAAATTCATAGAAAATTCCATCACAGTGAACTCCAATCTGCAACAGTCAGTATAATAACATTTGTGGTTACTACTTGTTTGAAACAGAGCACTTGACCTAATCTTATCAAGGCATGTTTATACATAACTGGGCAACAATTTGGAATAAAATTGTTTCATCATTTTTCTCTTGACTTCAGAAGAGTATATTTCTCAAATAGTACCAGAGAAACGAGCTCAGGGGAAAAAAAAACCCACAGATCAAAGCAAATTGATTTCATATAGCATTGATATTTTGATAAGCAGATTCATATAGCATTCTTTTTGAGGATCCTGGGAGGCTTGGACCTCCCCATGATATGTAATCTTTTAGTTTCAAGGATTTTTATTTACCATCCATGACCAAACTTGAAGCAAAAATAATAAGAGAAAGCACAGCAACATTAGAAGAGAAATTGCCCCCAAAATAGAGTACCAGTGCAGCATTTTCAAAAGTCTCAGTCAGTCCAGGTAGTTGCCTCAACCCACCAGCTGCAGTGAGAGAAACTTCTCCTCTAGCACCTTCAAATACATTACATTGTACCTGCAGGAAGACATCAACCACTAATTAATATCAGTGTACCACACCAAAGAATGAATAAGGTTACTCAATCAGAAAGCTGCTGTTGAATGAATATCTTCATAAAGAAGCTCTACCAATGAATAATACAAGCTCTAACCTTACTTCTAAATGGAACATCCAGAAAGTGTGCTCTGTCTGTCACCAAAGATTTAGTCTATAGAGCTTCTTTGACTGTTTAGTATCTAGCAAGCAACAGTCCTTTCTTTCTGGCCCTTTTGAATTTACATAAAATTTACATCTTTTGAATTAAGTGGCAGAAAGTAACAAATAATAATTCCACACTCTTCAAAATAGAAGTGCAATAGCATAGGACTCTTTAGAGCTAGATAGGGTTGGCAATTTAATCCGCAAAACCGACACAAACATGTACTTTTAGGGTTATGGTCTAGGTTAAACGGGTTCGAGTCATAAACGGATCAACCCGCTTATGATCTGTTTAATAAATGTGTCACACGGGTCAACCAGCGAGCTCGCAGGTTGACCCGTTTATAAAATTTTTAATTTTTTTTTAAGTAAATTTTAAGTTTAACCTATTTAATAGAGCTGGCAATTTACCTGAGACCTTTGAACCTAACACAAACACATGTAGTTTTAGGATTTGGGTTTAGGTTAAACGGGTTTGCCCGTTTATAACCCGGTTAATAAAAATGTCGTATTCGGGTTGACATAAATGGATTGGCCGGTTAACCGGATTGACACAGACCCGACACGTGAACTCGTTTTACCAACCCTAGAGCTAATCTTCGTGTTACTGTTTAGTATTTATGGATAAATATTTCTTGATTATTAGTACCCTTTCTTTTAAGTACTTTACATTTTTTTTTTTTTATGAATAATGTCAAATTTTATTAAATGCATGGAGCGCCTCTAAGTATTCAAGAAGAATAGAACACCTGCTAACCCCAAAAGCCCAAAGCGAAACTCCCACCCTCACACTTGAAACCCACCAAGCTACAAGAATGCAACCCACAATTTTATACCCACAGCCAAGCCCAACGGGCTTGGAGGGCCCAGTCCACCTCTTTATTAGTAAGAGAATTCTGGAGCCCAAACATATCCAGCCCATAGCACACATGCCCAAGAGCCCGGTCAACATCCCATATGACTCATGCTGATCTTTCAACCCTCTGAGATGCGAGAAACGTCTCTGCTCCGTTCCTCCAGCCGAAGCCCCTTCCCCAAACGAAAGACGTCGCAAAAGGATCATCTCCTGCCATCCACCGCCAAAGCCCCCACAGATAACAGGGAAGACTACAACACCTTCACGCTCCGGTGAGAGAGGACACCGCAACCCCCAAGAAAGAACCGAGATCCGCCACGAACCACTCAAAAACGATGGCGTAGCCTGCGACCCGAACCACCAGATCCTGTCGCATTTAAAGACACCAAACCGAAGCAGAGACGATAGCGGGAGAAAAAGGAGAGAACCATTTTCTGGATATCGAAGATGGGGAAATTTTTTTGAATCTACTCTAATAAATTGAAGTATTTTGTACCATGTTTGAATTTAAAAAACAATTAAGGGGTAATTATCTTTTGCGCTATGAATTATAGCGCATTGGCACTTTTCTCCATGAACTACCAACCATGACACTTGATCCCATCAAACTACTATCTTATGACAAAAAGTCTCATTCCGTCAATCAAATGTGTTAAAACTTAAAATTGATGGTTAACGGTCATGTGCAAGTCATGTGTCATTTTAAATTTTTTTATTCCACTTTTACCTTCACTTCAGACCAACAAAATGATACTTATACCCTCTTAAACCCTAATCCAACACATGAAAAAGTGAGGGCAAAAGTGGAAGAAAAAAATTTAAAATGGCACATGACTTGCACATAACTGTTGACCGTCAATTTTAACCCATTTGACTGATGGAATGAAGCTTTTTGTCACAAGATGGTAGTTCGATGGGGTAATGTGTCATAATTGGTAGTTCATGAAGAAAAAGTGTTAAGGCGCTGTAATTTATGGGGCAAAAGGTAATTACCCCAAAAATTAATTTTTGAGTTTTTAAATTAATAGAATGATAATAAATGTCACATGTCTAAAAACATTTGCATGTTTATTAGGGTGGATTGAAAAATTCTCACAACTAATTTGGAGAAAAATTTTGTCCTATTGAAAATAGCTAAAGCTCACACTTTTAAGAGCATTCTCAATGTAGAAGCCAAATTTTTATGCAAAATGACTCCTCTAAACTCACTTTATCTAGTTTAGCTAATGATTTTTTAAATGACTCCTATATTTGATTAGCTATATTTTTCTCTATATCATTTAAATTTTATTTTTATTTTTTTATAAGGAATGTATTTTTCCTAAATATCCTATTTTTCAACTTTTGGGAAAAAAAGAGATGTGGAGAGAGAAATAGTGGGAGAAAACTTTGGAAAAAGAGAGATGTGGAAGAGAAATAGCAGGAGAAAATTTTGAGAAAAGATAAAACAGGTGAAAGAAACAATAAAAAAATAAAATGGCTCCTGAGAAAAGTGCCGCTATGTAGCATTTTTTTTTTTTTTTTTGGCTAATCTAATAAAATATCCATTTTGCCCTTTTTTTTTTTTTTTTTGCTAATCCAATGTGAGGGGTTTTTTACAAATCTGATTAGTCATTTTAGATAAAAGTACAATTTGACTCTTCCATTGGGAATGCTCTAAGTACTTTACATTATCAAGAAAAATGGCTAACCACAACCTGTGAACTTGACACGTAATTTTAAGGTTAGGATTTAGATTAAACGGATTCAAGTCATAAACGGGTTGTGACCGGTTTAATAACATGTCATGTTCGAGTTTGAAATAAACAGGTTCGCGGGTTAACCGGGTTCACAGGTTAACACATATATACAATTTATTTATTTTTAAAAATTTTATTTTTTACACTTTTTAAGTAAATTTTAAGTTTAACTTAATTTAGGGTTGACAATTTAACTCATGACCCGCGAACCTGACATTAACACGACACTTAGTTTTAGGGTTTAGGTTAAACGGGTTCGTGCTATAAACAAGTGACCTATTTATGACCCGTTTAATAAACATATCGTGTTTGGGTTAGCATAAACGGGTTGACAAGTTAGCCAGGTTAACACGAACCCAACACGTGAATCCGTTTTACCAATCCTAGCTAAAGCTCACCGATCTAATAAGAATATTAACAAAAAAGAGAAGAAGTTTTACTATGGAAAGATACAAATAAAGAGCTAAAAAAAACTACCCAAAACCATTTTCTTGGGAATGTTCCACCCCAGTTCTTTTCAGAATATGAAGGGGCATTTTGAAACTCAAACCTTTCACCATCCCACTCTATCCAACCTGAAATTCAAATTTAAAACCTGAGGTCATGTCCCAAATAATGCATGCAGATGCAGATTGCTAAAGAAGCAATTTCATAGATTCTAGGTGCAAGGCACATGATCAGAGCAAAACAAAGATTGATATCATAGAGAGGATATACACAACTAAACCCCATATGACACCTAGAAAGTTAATACTATGTTGAAAAGATGGAATTACTCACATAAAGTGAGTGGATTATGAAAAGACACGAGGATCGTGTAATAATCCCAATATAACAGTAGCAACAAACAATAAACTAAAAAAACATAAAATAAGACAAACATATCACAAGCGTAAGAAAAGAACTTTGTATAGAACTTTGTATACAAAGGGAAAAACCCAAAGAACACGTCAATGAGAAAAACTACTCTGGGGCAACCAACCCCAAAAAATTACTATGATAAAAATTCAGATTACAAACAAACTCGATGTAAATCAACTCTGTAAGACAACAAGCATCCAACTTGCCTCCTAACTCGACAAGCTTCACGCAGTGCATTTTCTCACCGACTCTTTCGATATGCTCTTCAATAGATAAATAGAGAATATGTGTAGTTGACACAACTCATAATACACCAAAAGAAGAAAAGCTCTCAGCTTAATACATCTTGTCTTGGAAAACACCGAAGCAAGCACACAGCAATAAAGCAAGAACACCTCCTAAGGTCAATCTATGTTAGCTCTCCAAATGAGCATAAGGCTCTATTTATACTAGCCCTTCAACATGCAAAAAAAATCTTTCAAAACTGTGCAGATACACGGAATTTCGTCATGATGAGATGATAACGAGATGATGACAAAATTGACATCTGGAATTTTATCATGCTGACAAAATGCAAGGGTTTCATCACTAACATTTTGACACTTGTCAGATACATGCATCTTCATCATGACATCTTGCTGACGTTATAATAACGAAAGATCATAGTAGGTTTAAGGAACTGAAGAATCAATTTTTGTCATGACAGGATGCTAACATCATCATGACAAAACATTACAAAAAGTTAAGAGACAGAGCAAAACATTTTCTTCATGACGGAACCGTGACGTCATCATGACAAAAACTCACAATGAAGCAAAACAACTCTCTAACCAAGAACTTCATCATGATATTATGATGACGAAAACTTGCAAAAAAACTAAACCATACAATCAAAGCACTACTAAAAAAATGAACATGCACTAAGGTTTGACATACCGAATCTGGGCAATTTTCAAAACCTAACAAATATTATAACGAAATTCATAGGTGTTAAGTCCCACATTGATTCTTTATTAGGTGAAACTGAACTATATAAGTAGTTTTAAAGGGCTACAATTGCACGCAACTTGATTAATCATTTTAGATTAATAATGCAAATGTGCTTTCTTTGGGTCATTATAAATTATACCAAAACAAATTAGTAACACACTGTGACAATAAGTCACTGTATGAGGTGGACCCTGACTAGAATGTTAGAGATTTGAATAGAGAAGATTGTAACACCCTAAAAAATTAGCCACACATTGAGACAATGAATTGACTACGTGGAGGGGATGGATTATAACAGAGTTCATAGTTGCTAAAGTCTCTTACAATGGTTCCTTACTACGTGAGATAAGAGCAAAACTAAGATTTTAAATGTGGGGTGGCGAAATTTTTTTAAAAGAACTATATATAGGGGTATTTTAGAAAAAGAAAATCTAATGGCACAGTTAGTAAACACTAAGTTTGTAGTCATGGAAGCAGCCAAATCAGATGTATCCCCTTGATGAAGGTATTTAAAAAATTAATCTTTTAGCTATCTGTCCACATTCTGCAATTGCTTCTACAGTCACCCTAATCAAGAAATTTTCATAAGGGATGGGGAGAGGAGGATAGCCATTATTAAGTACATTAGATCCAACAAGAAGGTGAATATATATCAGAGCAAAATCATAATTGTGAGCTAAAAAGTGGGATATATATAATTAATTATCAATCGATGGAAGAAGCTAAAACCTGTTGACAGTCCACTGGCCATGCATATTTGCCAATGGGATTCAAATACAGGAAAGGATGCAAGCCAGCCTGCAGTGGACTTCTGCTTGGACCCGACATTGCCCCAGCCATAGGTTGGCTGGGTACTGTACTCCCAACGTGCAGTCTTCACAGTATCCACATAATTTGACCTGTCATTGAAAAGCCAAGTCGAGCCAAGCCAGACTATAACTAATCAGACAAGTTCTGTGGTTACAAGTTTAAGATTTGAGGTTTAATGTCATGTTCCAACACAATCATTTATCCCTTGACCCACAAACATTTGATTAAAAAAAACGAATAAGCCTACTATACCATCTGAATTTCAGGCAGAAATATAAGCATATATATGCAGAATGTGTATCTGAAAAAGAGTGCTAGTGCTACCTGCCATCATCACAAATGAAACCTTGATGCCAAAGTGGGCTGACTTGGAAACCTTGCAGCACACTTTTACTGAATTCCTGTGCAAAACAACACTTAAGAAAGGCCAAGATCGAACAAAAACTGTTGGCTAACTTGTAATCATATATGGAAGACCTTATCTACACAAACAGGGGGAAATGGCCATCAAAAAGAAATACCAAGTAAAAGTTGAATAAATTAGGCCACTGTCTATGCATATAATTCAAGTCCAAAATGTACACAAAAACAATTATCCAACCTGAGGAGGGAGCTCCTTGTTTGGAGGCTTCATACCCTTTTCGGCAATAAAGGTATTCCCCAGTGTTAGCTCATGCCTACCTATGAATTAAAAAATTGTTAGCTAGTAGAGTCAAGAATCAATACAATCTAATCAGCCCTCTTTTCCTTGACTCTTGACCATTTGGAAGCATTAGAATATAAGGTGAAAGCATAAAGCATCATAGGATTCAACATTAGGGGATCACAAACTGCTGCAAAGGCATAGCATGCATGATTAAGAAGAAATCTTACTTCCCCAAAAGTTGTGAGAGTCTTGGGAGTAATGGCAAATATACTTGTCATTCGCGCCAAGAATTTGAGCCCCAACTCCAGTATATCTTGGTCCATGCAGTGCCACTTCCAATGCCGTTAATTTCTTAGAGAAAGCAGGATTCTCCACAGAATACATAAAGCAGAAGCTCTGCCTCCGTTCTGGGATTGACACCTTGAAGTACCAACCCTCAAAAAACTTCCTGGTATTTCCATCAAAATGGTACCTGATTCAAATATAGGGGAATAATCATGTCTACAAGGAAGATGGCCCATTGCTAATTAACCCAAACAGATGTAGTTATGACATTAGGGGGGCTGAATTGTAAAGGTGTTGCATAAGTGCTAAGTTTGGGCTTCCCATTGTCAAATCGTTAGGATCCGGTCGAATCTCGCCATGACCTGATCGGGACACCGTTGAGAAACTTACGGGACTTAGTCGGGACGTTGTCAAGACCCAACCAGGACACCACTAGGACCTGGTCAAGATGTTGCCGAGACCCTGACGAGACATTGTTGGGACCCGCCAGGAGGTCGCAAGGACCCATTCAAGAATTCACCAAGACCCTGGGATATCACTGGATTCTAGCTGGGACTCGGTCAGGACATCATCGGGCCCTCACCGGGATATGTGCTTGTGTATTTATGACTGGCCTTGATGGTGTCCCGACACACCACGGCTGGAACTAAAATTTTTTTAATATTTTTATGTTGTAAATAAAATTAATTTTTATAGGTTAATAAATTAATATGATTGAATGAAAATATATAAAATAAAATAACAATTTGTGATTTTCCGTACATGTCAAAACGCCGGAAAATGTTTTAAAAAAATTATTTTTCAAGAAAATGTTTTCAACTGAAAATTTTTTCCGACAAAAAATATTTTACGTCAAAATAAACAAAGCCATAGTGTCTCTAGTGAATTATAATTGTAGCAACTATAGTCATTTTGGAATAGTATAGCACATATGTGGCCACCAGTTTTCTTAGGTTCCAAAAAATAGCCAATTGCTAATTTGCTATTAGTGTTTGGACATGTTTGGTAAAAAATTTCAAAAGTATTTTACTAACATTTTTACTCTAAAAATAGTCAAAAACGCACTTTTCAGAAAAGCATGAAAATAATTTTTTTAAAAAAAATATATATATATATATTTTTAGTTTAAAAGCTTTATTTCTCAACACTATTTTTTAGGTTAAAATTTTTTTTCCCGAAATTTATATATATATAATAGCCGAATCACTCTTTAGAGATAGCCTAGATTTGCGACATGTGACCTGAACCCTTTTTTTTTAAAGACTAAGAACCTGTTTGAAATTGTGTTTGAGAAATAG
>NC_081548.1:15365907-15370366 GCF_901000735.1 Corylus avellana | reverse complement strand
CCACCCCCTGTGGCCAACATGGGGTGGCCGGCCAGCCTTCTTTTTTTTTATATTTGTTTTTAATTTTTTATTATTTTGTTTTTTATTTATTTTTAAAAGTAAAATAATAAAATAATAATTTTTTTTTTAATCTGCCACGTGACAGGTCGATAGCCTTAGGATCTCTAAGAATAGATCCTAGCCATGAACTGGATCCTCTCCAGTTCATTTTGGACTGGAGAGGATCCTTGTCCCTTTTGCACTCTTTCTTTCCTGGTTCATTAATAAGAGTGATTATTATTTTCTAAAAAAAAAAAAAATTTAAAAAAAGGTTGGAGGATTTCCTCTAAATCGGTTTAGAAACAATTTATGTCCTTAAAATATTAATAGAAAATTAGAAGAAATTTGTGATGATATTTTTGTGATACCTATTTTGTTTCAATACAAATAAAACTCATATAATTATGAACATTTAAAAAATAATACATAGCAAAATAACAAATCTTTTTTTTTTATTTTATAAATACAAAATAAAATAGAATCTTTACCTCAATATTTAATGCAATCAAATAAATCATTTCACGTCATGTTTAATGATTAATTATCTCTTTCGTGTTTTGAAAGCATTTTTATTCCTTTTATAGAAAACAAATGTGTCTTATTTTGCTTTCAAAAGCAAAAAATTTCAAAAAAATTCAAGTAAATCATACAAATGAAAAAATAAATTCCATAAAACTATTCAAATGAATGAAAAAAATAAGCTTCTAAATTTTAATTTATTCCATATAAATTAAAAAAAAAATGTTAAAATATTTGTTCTCATGTGAGTAGTTTAAAATGAAATTAATAGCATGAAGAAAACATGTGCATTTTGATTATCAAAGCATTAATTTTTAATATTATTAGTGTGATACCTATTATATTTCAATGAAAATTATAATTCATATAATTATAAACATTTTAAAAAAAATACAAAGCAAACTAAACAAAATACTTTTTTTATGAATACAAAATAAAAGAAAATCTTTCACTAAACCTTTAACGTAATCAAATCAATCATCACATAAGTTACAATGCTCAATATTTCTTTGGTGTTTTGAAAGTATTTATGTTCGATTTATGCTTATTAATCAAATAAATGTTTGACTTGTTTTGCTTTCAAAAGCATAAAAACAGTTTCAAAAATGGTCAAAAATTGACTAAATCACCTAAACAAAACAAAAAATCCCGTAAAATATAAGAGCTTTTATTTTAGTTTAATTCATATACATTAAAACATGTTTAAATCTTTGTTCGTATAAGTATATATGATTTAAAATGAAAAGTATAAAAATAAAAAAATAAAAAAAGCAACAAGAATACATGAATTATAATATATAAAATTAGTAGGAATATTTAATATTTTTAGTGTGATATCTATTGAAAAAAAAAAAAAAAACATATTAGTACTTTGTTAATCCGTTTCCAGTTTCCTAGCACCAAATCCTATATATACTATATACTACGATATATATATATATATATATATACTACAAAAAAAAAAAAAAAAAAAAAAAAAAAAAAGAATAGCAAGAAGAATACATGGATTATAATATAGAAAACTAGCAAGAATATTTGATATTTTTAGTGTGGCATCTATAATATTTCAATACAAGTCAAACGCATATAATTTTGAACATTTGAACAAAAATACAGAGGAAAATAATTTTTTTTTTTTTTAATAAAAATTTGTTCATCTAGGTATACATGGTTTAAAATGAAAAGCATAAAGGAAAAAAAATAGCCTTTTAAAAAAATGGGCTATATGGCCGAGTTCTTTTTCTTTTTTTTGTCTTTTTTTTTAATGACTTATATGGCCGATTATGAGTAGTTAATTAATATGGTAGTATGTTTTTAAATTTTAAATGCTGTCTTTATATAGTTTTGGAAAATAATAAATTCTGAAAAAATAATATTGTATATTAAATGTTTGAACTTAATGAAATCACATATGAGGAAAATTATTGAAATATAATTAAATGATCTTAATTAAGTTAATTTAATGACCCATTCACTCTTAAAAAATCGGTCATTAATAAATAATTAATATTACTTTTAATGACCAATTTAAGAGTAAACCGGTCATTAAATTGGCTTAATTAAGAATATTTAATTATATTTCAATAATTTTCCTTATATGTGATTTCATTAAGTTCAAAATTTTAATGTACAGTATTATTTTCTCATAATTTATTACTTTTCAAAACTATATAAAGACAATATTTATAATTTAAAAACATACTACATTAATTAAGTACTCATAATTGGTCATTTAAGTAATAAAAACAAAAAACAAAACAAAATAAAACAAAACAAAACAAAAAACTTAAAAAAAAAAAAAAACAAAAAAATTAAAAAAAAAAATCAATACATAGGCCATTTTTTTAGAAGGCCATTTTTTTTTTCTTTATAATTTTCATTTTAAACCATGTATACCTATTGGAACAAATTTTTATTAAAAAAAAAAAATTGTTTATTTTCCTCAGTATTTTTTTTTTAAAAAAAAATGTTCAAAATTATATGCGTTTGATTTGTATTGAAATATTATAGATGCAACACTAAAAATATTAAATATTCTTGCTAATTTTCTATACTATAATCCGTGTATTCTTCTTATTATTATTATTTTTTTAAAATCATACTATATATACTATATACTACGATATATATATATATATATATATATATATATATATATATATATATATATATATATAGAACACCATATATAGGATTTTTTTAAAAAAATTTTTTTAACAATTTATAGGATTTGGTGCTAGGAAATTGGAAACAATTATCAAAGTGCAGATATGTTTTTTTCAATAGATGTCACACTAAAAATATTAAATATTCCTACTAATTTTTATATTATAATTCACATATTCTTCTTACCTTTTTTTATTTTTTCTTTATACTTTTTATTTTAAATCATATATATTTATACGAACAAAGATTTAAACATATTTTAATGTATATGTATTAAACTAAAATAAAGACTTATATTTTAGGTGATTTTTTGTTTTGTTTATGTGATTTAGTCGATTTTCAACCATTTTTGAAAGTGCTTTTATGCTTTTGAAAGTAAAACAATGCGAACATTTATTTGATTAATAAGCATAAAGCGAACATAAATACTTTAGAAACACCAAACAAATATTAAGCATTGAACTTTATGAGAGGATTGATTTGATTGCGTTAAAGGTTTAGTGAAAGATTTTGTTTTATTTTTTATTCATAAAATAATATTTTGTTTGGTTTGCTTTGTATTTTTTTAGAATGTTTAGAATTATATGAATGTTAATTTTCATGGAAATATAATAGGTATGAGACCAATAATATTAAAAACTAATGCTTTGATAATCAAATCCACATGTTTTCTTCTTGCTATTATTTTCATTTTAAACTACTCACATAAGAACAAATATTTTAACATTTTTTTAAATTTATATGCAATAAATTAAAATTTATAGTCTTATTTTTTTAATTCATTTGAAGGTTTTATGGAATTTTTTTTTTTTTTTTTTTTTCATTTGTAAGATTTACTTGAATATTTTTTGGAATTTTTTGCTTTTGAAAGCAAAATAAGACACATTTGTTTTCTAGAAAAGGAATAAAAACGCTTTCAAACACGAAAGAGATAATTAAGTAAACATGAGGTGAAATGATTTACTTGATTGCATTAAAAATTGAGCGAAAGATTTTGTTTTATTTTATATTTATAAAAAAATGTTATTTTGCTATGTATTATTTTTTAAATGTTTATAATTAATTGAGTTTTATTTGTATTGAAATAAAATAGGTATCACAAAAATATCGTTACAAATTTCTTCTAATTTTCTATTATTGTTTTAATAATCAGAATTCAAAATTCCTTCTTCCTATTTTTTTTTTCTTTATACTTCTTTTCGTTATAAATTACACATATGGGAAAAAATATTTTAATATGTTTTAATTTTTTATGGATTAAAATAAATTAAGTGTCTTATGATAGTTTTTTTTTTTTTTTTTTGTGATTTATACATTCATGCAGTGTTTTGCCTAACTTTGTGTCACTATATTTAGTAATATATATACTGGTGTATAAATTTAAATGTTTTTTTTAATTATTTAAAGATGTGATATGTATTTTTATATATCTTTTTTAATGTATAATAAAAGTACAATATTTACATATCTTTTTATATATCTTTTTTTATTAGTAAAAATGTATTTAAATTTTAAAATTAAATTAGAATGAAAAATTTCGCGTTGTGCACTGGTTATGAGCTAGTATTAAACAAATCCCAAATTACTCTACTAATTTTTTTTTGTTTTTTTATAAGGAAAACATAACTTTTTTTTTTTTGTCCACTTAAACAACCGTAAAGAAAAGTAGGGGATGGAGATTGAAATTAGGGTTAAATACTAAATTAGTCCCTGGGGTTTTACAACTTTATTTTTT
>NC_081548.1:15331557-15365807 GCF_901000735.1 Corylus avellana | reverse complement strand
AGACGTCCGTGGTTTGCGGTGTAAGCTTCAAACGATAGGCACGAGGATGCAGACAAAAGGAACAGGATTCTCTCGAAATATTTAGTTAATAGCCAGTATCTTTTTAAAGAAATTTTGATGCTATAAATGAAACATGTTTATAAACAAAATATAATAATAAAATAATATATATTTTTAAAAATAATTAAAAAATAATAATAATAAATTTTAAAAAAACAAAGGAGTGGCCGGCCACCTCATTGAAGTTGGCCACCCCAGTTGGGGCTCGGGGTGACTTCGACCACTTCAAACCGCCGATCTGAGGTGGCCCACGCCATCCCATAGCCCTTGGGGGTGGCTTCGGCCACCCCTAACTACCAATTTTTTTTTATTATTATTTTTTTTATTTGGTCCTTGGGGGTGGTCGGACCACCCCCAAGGGCCATGTTGGGGTGGCTGACCACCCCTTAGTCTTTTTAAATTTTTTATTATTTTAATTTTTTATTATTTTTAAAATATATGTATTATTTTTTTATTTTTTTTATTAATGGGATATGTGTCTCATTTATGGCCTTAGGATTTCTTTATAGAAATCCTGACCATTAACTGGATATTCTCTAGTCCAAAATATACTGGAGAAGATCCTATTCCCAGACAAAAGAAACTGGTGTAAATTTTTTTAAAAATAAATGTATGTAATTTACAATTTTTAACATGATTGGCGAACCTAACATAAATTACACTGTAAAGTGTAGTTTCAAGTTCAGTCTTTCAATAGACATTATAGACCCTTGACCAAGGAACATGTAAAGTGCTAAGGGTCTATTTAGTAATGGCCAAATACTATTCATCAAACAATTCAACTCTTAACATTTTTATTTTTTACATCACATAAATCACTTTTTATTACTATTTAAGTATAAAAAAATTACCACAAAATCAATTTTTTTTACTTTTTTTATATAATCAATTTTTACTACTAAAAAAATGTCAAAAATAGCGCAAAGGCTTTTACCAATAAGAGAAATAGTAGGTCTCCGATCCACTCGATAACTCCTTCATCTAATGCGTAACTGATCATACTCTCAAATGCGACACGCGAACTTGATACGAACATGACACGTAATTTTAGGGTTAGGGTTTAGGTTAAATGGGTTCGGGTCGTAAACGGGTCATCCATTTATGACATGTTTAATAAATGTGTCGGGTCGGGTCAACTTGAGGGTTCGCAGGTTGACAAGTTTGACCCGTATATATTTTTATTGCAAATTTGCAAGATTGATCGGATTTTGCCATTTTGGTTAAGTTATAAAAATTAAAATGACTTTAAACGTGTTCACGGGTCGGGTCGTGTCAGGTTGGAACGTATTAACATCTAAATTAAACATGTTCACGAGTCGTGTCATGTTAAACAAACACGACACATTTATCTAAATAGGTTACACGTGTCATGTCGTTTTACCCGTTAAAAAAACGTGTCGTGTTCAGGTTTGGCATAAACAGGTTCGTGTTATAAACAGGTTGACATGAATCCGACACGCCAACACATTTTGCCAACCCTGCAGTCCCAAACAATACTGTACGGAAGAGGTAGAGTACCCTTTGGGCTTTGGCCATGTGGTGTGCCCCTCCATCTCAGTGGCACATCTAGACACCTCCATTGTTACTTTTCGCAAAGAGTATCTCCACAAAATTACAAAATACTCTTTACACGTAATATTCTCAGGATGGGCAATATTAATAATGAAAAGGCTACGGTAAGCAAATTTACACTCATATAAACCCCTCCAAAACCACCTCAAATGTTTTTTTTTTTTTTTTACTACAATTACAAAAAAGTACTCTATAAGCCTTTCTTTCTTGTTTTGTTTTGTTTTTCAATGATAAACTTTTTCAAGGCCTTTTGTGTACCATGTTGAGCAGAGTAGAGATTTTCAGCAGCCTAGAGTCATCCTAGCATCTGTCAAAGTTGACATGGCCAATTTTTTTTTTTTTTTTTTTAAATAACCTCAGATATTTTGTTTGTTTGTTTATTTTTTTTTTTTAATTGAAGAAGAAAGATATTAAAGGAAAATCCAAATTTGACGTATTAGCACCAAATTTAAGGCATTAGCACCAAATTTAGGATAATCGAATCCCTTTTAGATGATACAATCTCTAAAGGATTAACCTTCCACTCCTAGAATTTAGTTTTGAATCCAAAAACAAGTTTTGAGGCATTAAAAATTACATATTAACTCATAGAAATTTAACTAACAAAAAAAAAAATGACAAATTTTTTTATTTTTTTATTTTTTAATATATGTCATATGCTAGAGGCAGCCGCATAGCAGGACTCTGTTGAGTAAACTTTGAACTTGTACAAAGCGCCTCATTCACAAGGATCGAGTAAGACTCATGCTTCTCCAACAGGCGTGACTCCAAATAATTGTTTGCATCTAACGAGATTAAAAAATAAGACTTTATGGGCATGCCATCAAGACCAAAGCTCTTACCACTTGAGCCAACCCTTTAGGATTAAGCTTCAGGTTTCTTCCATTCTTTAATTTCTTTCCCATCGACCAATCCATAAAAGGTGTGCAACAGAGGAAGTCAAATTAGCTATCACTACAATCAACCTAAATCAAATTAGCAATCCAAGAGAACTGTAATACCCTGAATAATGGTAAAAATAAAAAAGAAATGTATTTATTCACATTTTATAAAAACACCCATAATTTAAAAATGACCTAAATCATTTTAAGTTAAAATGCAAAACAGTTTTTTAATATTTTAATTCTGGTCAAACGTTCGATTAAACACTAAACTGAAACGTTTGAGGATTCCTTGAAACGTTCGATAACAACCTTAGCAACAGTACACTGAACATTCGAATGTAGTACATGGACCATTCAATGAAGCCTGAAAAAAAAAATTTAACTTATTAGCCACCTCATTCAGTCTTATTCGATCGCTTCATCTACTATAAAAACCACAGACCCTTCAAACTCTGTTCATCCGCCATAGACTTCACCCACGCCAAACCTAGTGAGAGAAGGAAATTCTTGAAGAAAAACGCAAGCGATGCATGAAGCATGTAAAATAGCGTGGAGGACAAGGTCTGTGTCGGGTATCATCCTCCTCCTCCAAGGAAAATGAGCAGCTCAAATTATTTTTACAAGCAAGCAAGAAAGAAAGCTCTACTCCATAGAGAGAAAGGAGAATGAAGTGATTCCCATCCATTCTATGCATGGAATTACTCTTAACACCCTCTCGAATTTACAAATACATATTATAACAGATCCCCATATCATCAAGAACAATATCCCCTACAAAGCGCCCTCCACATTATTCAATTAATTTTTCAAAGAATAGTAAATGGAAGACGTACCATTTCATTAATATTACATTATTCAATTAATTTTTCATCGAGTAATTAATATGATGCATGTGATATGCTGGGATTCTCGAAGAAGAATATATTCAATGCAAGCAAGGGAATTGCTTGCCCAAGCAAATGTTCCCAATATGGGAACATTAATATAAATAGAATTTTGGGAAAAATATAAAAAAGTCTCTTAAATTACCAGTTATTTGCAATATAGCTTTCAATGTTCAAAATGTACTAAAGTAGCCTCCCAAACTACTAAATTGTATCAAAAAAGTCACTTATTTTTTCATATTCCTATAATACCCCTATTCTTTTAACAAATAAAATAAATAAATAATTGTAAAAAAAAAAAAAAAAAACAAACAACTTTTTAAAAATACAAGAAAACCAATGGGCGAATAAAATAAAATAAAAATGTTTTTTGGAATAAATAATAAATAATTAGTCACTATAGTAATATAGTTGACCTAAATTATCGTATTAAAGTAAAATCATAGGTACAACAATTTTTTAAAAATACAAGAAAACCAATGGGTGAATAAAAATAAAAATAAAATAAAAAATAAAAAATAAAAAACAGTTTTTTGGAATAAATAATAAATAATTAGTCACTGTAGTTGGCCTAAATTACAAATTGCTTCTTGTCGTATTAAAGTAAAATCAAAGGTACAGAATTTGACTATAGAATTTTATTCGTCCATTGGTTTTCTTGTATTTTAAAAAAATTGTTTGGTTTTTTATTGTACAATTATTTTATTATTTTATTTGTTAAAAAAATAGGGGCATTATAGGAATATAAAAAAACAAGTGGCATTTTTTAAACAATTTAGTAGTTTAGGGGGCTACTTTAGTACATTTTGAACATTAGGGAGGCTATATTGCAAATGACTCGTAGTTTGAGAGGCTTTTTTATAGTTTTTAGATGACTTTGATTACTTTTTGGCAACTCAATTGCATCAACACTAATGACTAAACAATTTGGTGGATTTTATTAAGTCGATCAATTTTCTGCTTCCATAACCTTGAACCCCTTCAACTAGAGTAAAATCTTTCATAATCTTTTAAAGGTTAAAAACATCACGTCTAGTTTATTGGAAAGAAAGGCATAAATAAAATAAAATTTTTTGAAAATGTTGTTCATTTGTTTGGGCTAGTCTCTATACAACTCCATAAAGTACGATCTAAAATGTGATAGGTTGCTATTTTATTTTTTTCCTTCTGACTATAAATTTAACGTTGAAGCAAAATAATTGACACCATATAAAAGGAAAAAATGCAAAACTAGTCCCTATGATTTTACAGTTGTACTCATTTGCAATAAGCTGCTCCCTATGGGTCAACATCTTTACCCCTCATTATATATATCCACTGATTGAATATATTGAGTTCGTTATAAGGACGCTCAGGATTGCCACACGCGCTATTCTCTCCCACATGCAGACACAATGCTTGGGAGAAAAGTCCCTTCACGCTTGAATTCCCGCGCTCTCATTTTCTCAAGCACCATGCACGCACACATTAACTACCCACAACGAAAGCAACAAGAAGAAGAACCTCTGCGTGAGACGCTCTTGTCCCTCCTGAAAAAATGTGCATCCACCAAACAGTTGCAACAAATACACACCCAGATGCTCGTCAACTCCATACACAAATCTAATTTCCTTCTCTCCAAAATCATCGACCTCAAAAACTTCACTTATGCCTCCCTTCTCTTCTCCCATATCCCCCAACCCAACGACTACGCTTTCAATGTTATGATCCGTGGCCTAACCAATACATGGCACGAATACTCTCTCGCCCTTCAATTCTATTACCAAATGAAGTTTTTGGGCATAAAACCGAATAATTTTACGTACCCATTTTTGTTCATTGCATGTGCGAATCTTTTAGCGTTAAATCATGGCCGGGTGGCCCACTCTTCGATATTTAAAATTGGGTTGGATGCTGATGATCATACATATCATTCACTGATAACAATGTATGCTAGGTGTGGTGAATTGGGTTGGGCCCGTAAAGTGTTTGACGAAATTACTGAGAGGGACTTGGTTTCCTGGAACTCCATGATATCGGGGTACTCAAAGATGGGGTACGCTGCAGATGCGGTGAGGCTGTTTCAGGAAATGAGGGAAGTAGGGTTTGTGCCAGATGAAATGACTTTAGTGAGCGTTCTTGGGGCATGTAAGGACATAGGGGATTTGAGTTTGGGGAGGTGGGTGGAGGAGTTCGTTGTTGAGAATATGATAGAGCTGAACTCTTATGTGGGTTCTGCATTAATTGATATGTATGGTAAGTGTGGGGATTTAATGGCGGCAAGGAGGATTTTTGATACTATGGGGAAGAAAGATGTCGTCACATGGAATGCCATGATCACGGGGCAAGTTATTCTTTCTCTGAGCTTGATACTATGATTTGTTGTAGACTTGATGTTGTGAAAACATGATTTTTTTTTTTTTTTTTTTTTCTTTTTTTCAATATGCTTGATAATATAATCTCTGAAATGTAGTTAATTTATTCTGTCGTTGTTTTAGATCATTTGAGATATTCATTATAACAGGCTCATCCTTGGCTTCTTTGTTTTTTGGACGGAGATGTTTTGCCCTTGACTGACAAATGTGAGGAGAACCATTTTATAATCGTCACTGGAAATTAAGCTTTCATAACTAGAACTGTTGATGTAATAGCCTAATTCGATTTTTTTAAATCTCTTTCTAAGTCGTGACCTATTGTTATTAAATGAGAAATAATCTTATCCTCAATTGACATGAAGTTTTCAGGGCACAACCTATTAATAATTTTTTCAATCAAATATTTTTTGGGTGTCTGAATTGAATCCACACTTACCATTGTGTTTTGAAGTTTTAAATAGAAGAGAACTGCTTTCTGCCTTTTTTACATTGAGACAACTTGGTCTCGTCTCCCCTCCCATTCTTTTTGTCTCCTTGATGTGGGAATGTTGTCAGAACTATTTGTACCCAAATTTTATGCATAATTTTGTATAATGCTATTCTCCAAGAAGTTTTCATGAAATAAATAGATGTTGGACTTACTTGGATTTGCTTCCATCTTCTTACTCAAAGCAATCTGTCATGATCTAGAGTAGTTGTGTCTAATGTGATGCTTAGGATAAGCTGAGCAAATTCAATATGAGAAGCAACTCTCATATTACACACACACATTTTTATGTATGTGTGAAATATATGCTTATATATGTGTGTGTTATTTGCATTAACTTTCATATAATTGAATGCTATTCTCCAAGAAGTTTTCATGAAATAAATAGATGTTGGACTTACTTGGATTTGCTTCCATCTTCTTACTCAAAGCAATCTGTCATGATCTAGAGTAGTTGTGTCTAATGTGATGCTTAGGATAAGCTGAGCAAATTCAATATGAGAAGCAACTCTCATATTACACACACACATTTTTATGTATGTGTGAAATATATGCTTATATATGTGTGTGTTATTTGCATTAACTTTCATATAATTGACTCTGCAAGTTAGATGTGTTATTGAGGTTCTATGTTAATTTTTAACTTGAAGTATAAATGTCAGATATGCACAAAATGGAATGTCAGATGAAGCAATCATTCTATTTAATCACATGAGAGAGGTGGGTGTTAATCCAGATAAAATCACGTTGGCCGGAGTGCTGTCTTCTTGTGCCTCAATTGGGGCCCTTGATGTTGGGAAATGGGTTGATACATATGCATCAGAAAGAGGCTTGCAGCATGACATATATGTTGCTACTGCATTGGTTGATATGTATGCAAAGTGCGGGAGCTTAGACAATGCACGAAGAGTCTTTGAAGGCATGCCACAGAAAAATGAGGTCTCTTGGAATGCCATGATTTCTGCACTTGCTTTTCATGGGCAGGCAGAAGAAGCCTTACTATTATTCGAGCGCATGTCAAAGGAGGGTGGGTTTGCCTGCCCAAATGACATCACATTTGTAGGAGTACTTTCTGCATGCGTTCATGTAGGATTGGTTGATGAGGGCCGTAGATTGTTTGATATGATGAGCTCGTCTTTTGGTTTGGTCCCAAAAGTCGAGCATTACTCTTGCATGGTTGATCTTTTGGCACGTGCAGGACATCTTCATGAAGCTTGGGACTTCATTGAGAAGATGCCTGAAAAACCTGATGCAGTTGTATTGGGGGCCTTGCTTGGTGCCTGTCAGAAGCGCAAAAACACAGATATCAGTGAGTGGGTTGTGCAGCTGCTGCTGGAGCTGGAGCCTTCAAATTCTGGAAATTATGTTATCTCATCAAAAATTTTTGCAAATTTGAATAGGTGGCATGATTCAGCAAGGATGATAGTGTTGATGAGACAGAGGGGTGTCAATAAGACTCCTGGTTGCAGCTGGATTGAGATTGAGACTCAACTTCATGAATTTCATGCTGGCGATGATTCACACCATAATTCGGCAGAAATTTATGAAGTACTTGATCTGCTGTACGAGGAGCTGCAGGGGGGAAGGTTACATTCCGAAGAATGGTGAATTTGCTGAACCAGGAGTTGAAGGGACAAGGTTGTTACAGAAGACTGATGAGTTAAAAACTTACTGTACTTAGCAGTCTTCTGGACCAAACAATATGCTTGGAATCACATGTTTATAGGTTGGTGATTTCGTCAACTTAACTTTTCCGCTTATTTATTGCTGTTAGTGCTTGACTAAGGCCAAGTTTTCTTATGCTGGCAGTGAACATGTTTCTGATCTTCAATTTCTCTCTGTGGCTTTTTACATTTATCTGAAAAATAAACCCATAGGCAAATTGTCAACATTTCAATTTTCTGATCATCCACTTCTAGTAGGAATTTTGGTTTTTCAAAAATAAATGGAATATTAAACATATGGAAATTAGAATATTTCCTTGATTCCGTGACTCATTTCATGCATCGTATTAAGTAACCTTTTACACTGATGTCTTTAAATTCATTAAATTTTCTTAAGACAGTTAAAAACTGATGAATTGACTTTGACGGAGGACAAAGGGCCCTGACACCAAGTCTGATGTTAGACAGCTGTATTGGGGCATTTGTCTATGCATAATTAGGGTGAAACTTAGAGAAATATTTTAGCTTTGAAGTTCTAAGGTATGGGAAAAGGAAGTAAAGGGTTCATAATTCAAGTATAGGTTAAATTCTGAAGAATTTTAACAGACTGGACACAAGAGGCAAGTTGCTGGTTAGGTTGCAGGATTCTCTCTTGACAGAAAGTATTAAACTTAGGTATTTGAATGGCAAGGGTCAAGGTTACTCGTGGTGAAAGCTTGGTAAAGGAGGAGATTTAGGGTTTCAATGTAGAAAGGGTAAGGTTTGGAGTAGAAACCAAGGAAAGAACTTACGGGGGAGTTCTGCAAAGTTTTGAAAAAAAACACTTATCAATTTTCAAACACTGAAAAATACTTCTCAAATAACATAAAATGTTATAAGTGATGAAATAACACTTAATCTGCATAATATTTTTCAGACATCTTGCTGCTTGTTTGTTGTTACTTGTGCTCTCTTTCTCTCTCTCTGTGTATCTGTATGTCTCTATGCTTTGTTTTCCGTGGAAGTTGAAGCTTTGCTTGGGTTAATCTTCCCTTCCCTTTTTTCTTTTTCCTAATCCATAATGGCAATGATTGTTTCACTCTCCGTGCAATGCTTTGATGCCATTTTGAACCATATTATATGAAATCTTATATTGGCAAGCTTCCCTGGAAGGAGAATAATTGCCTTGGGAGGGTACATCAGTTTAAATAAGAAAAGAAAGAAAAAACAAGAAAAAATCCTCAACTCTAAATCACTCAAATAGGAGCATGGTTTAGTCAATTGAGCTTACATTTGCTTTTGACTGGTTTCATCTTTTCTATATTTTCCTTGAGGGGAAAGTTTGTCGATGCAGCTGACATTTATTTTGCTTATGACGTGAAGTGAGTGTAACATAAATTTTAAGGTTTATTTAGTCCTTTTTCTTTCCATTATTGCCCCCCTCAATTAACCAAGTGTTCTGATTCTTACATTTCAGCCTGGAGAAATATTGGAGTTGACATTCATGGAAAGAATGGTTTCTCAAAGCCTTGTGTTGGGATGTAAAAGCTCAGAGAGGTGAGTGAATATACTATCAATTGCTTTGTTATTATTTTTTTAATCGTGTTTTTATCAAAATGGTTATGCAACTTATCTATGCTTAGATGGGGATCTTTTTTATTTAATTTTATTTTGCATAGTACTTAATGGTTTGGTTATGTCTTTTTGGTTCATGCGGGAAGCTTTCTTGTCGGAAATCTTTCAAATTTTCTATACACCATCTGTTGAACATGCCTTCTATGGGAAAAACAAACTCGATATATGAAAAACTTTTTCAATTGATGATGAGCAACCTCAAACAAAAGCATATGTTATTTGGAAAAATTGTGTGAGGAACGCATGGCTCTGTTTGAACAATGTGATTCCCCCCACTCGTTTCAATAAATCCATGCCCAGATGCTCATAATTTTTCTTTAAAAGCTCATTGATCTTAAAATCTTCAATTATGCTTCTTTTCTCTTCTTCGAAGTAAAGAAACATATACTTGCCAGTTGACTTTGGTCAGTTTGGTTCCATTTGAACTTCCGTCTGTTTAGGATTATAACAGAGGACTCAGATAAGATTTTTATCTGTCCTGCTACTTGCATTGTATGCAATATGCATCTAATGGTTTATGGCTTGATTATCTTAATTTTCTTTGTTAAGGATTGATTTTCAATTGCAGCTTGCACATATTCTCTGGTTAATGAAGGGCAGTTTTGGTTCCATTGGAGATGTTAGAAAGAGAGCATGGCAGGTTATCTTTGATAAAGGACTACTTAGAGCCTGTTTGGGATTACGTTTGAGAAATATAGCTTTTAAGTCAAAAAGTGATTTTTTGCAAAAACTTTATTTTTAAGCTTTTGCCAAAAGTGCGTTTTGGGAATTTTTAGAGTAAAAAAGTCAAAAAAAGTATTTTTGGAATTTTTTACCAAACATGCCAACTTTTGCTTAGCACGGCTTTTTAAGTACTTTTTAAGTTTTTTAACGCAATCCCAAACATGCCCTTATTCCGGTTTAGTGGCTTTTTGTCTAGGCTTTCTCCCAATTCGGAGAAGAGCAATGTTTTCTCATGTGGAATTTCAACAGGAGCAAATTCTAAGTATTCTTGGATGAGTAATGATGGAAAGCACGCCTGGCGTGCATCAACAGTGATGCACGCCAGGCACAAAATTTTTTTTTATTATTATTTTATTATTTTTTTTAAAAATATATATATATATATATATATATATATATATAATCAGCAAATTTTAATGCAATCTGCTCACCCGAAAGAAAAAAAGAAAATTAAATTAAAATTTAAACTTGCACTCTCACTTACAGCCAAATTCTAATATTTTCTCTTACAAAAAAAAAAAAAAAATCTAATATTTTCCAAATTTTAAAAAGTATATTAACCCCAATTAAACTACTAAGTTATTTCACTTAACCCCATCTATTAGGGCCTTTTTTTGTTAAATCCAATGAAAAATAGGTATGCGATACATGCATGTGAGTGATGTGACCCAAAATAGAATAATACTCTTGTGTGCATATTAATATAAAAAATAAATAATAAAAATAAAAAAAGTTGTGGTCTACGGCTCCATAGCCAAGAGACCCACAGGCCATAGCTAGATTGTGGGTCTGGAGACTCATGACCTGGTCTTGACTCTCCACGAAAAAATATCAAAGTCCAGAGCGTGGATCATGAGTAATGCTAGAAGTTACTTTTGTGTAGCTGTTGTATTACTTAAAAAGTTATATGACTTTTAAAATTACTATTGGCCTTGTAATTGATTATTATTGAATTTTGATTAAATTGTGATTTTATAAGTTACTTCATTCTTAAAGTTACACAAGATAGACACAAGTGTAACTTCTATAATTACTGGAGGGTCATGAATGATAAATGTTTTTCATTTACCATAATAATGTCAACATGACCAAATATCA
Organism: Corylus avellana; assembly: GCF_901000735.1. Taxonomy (NCBI): domain Eukaryota; kingdom Viridiplantae; phylum Streptophyta; class Magnoliopsida; order Fagales; family Betulaceae; genus Corylus; species Corylus avellana. Next base: position 15,354,467 of record NC_081548.1, on the reverse strand, counting down.
AGTGTAGGTTACCAACAATACATTACCAAGTCTAAAAGTCTAGGGAATACATTAAAACACGTGGAGAAGTCATGGGGTCAAGGTTAGGATACTCAACAACCCAAAATATTATATGTATTATTTAATAGGCGATCAAATTCCTCATGATGCTCCTGGAGTTATGCACCTCTCTCTATTGTGCCAAAAATATAACAAATATATACTAATGAAACTAGTCTGACAAAACCCAAAGCATCCCATAGCCTCAATTATAATACCCCAAGTATAGGGGTTGGGCAAGTACTTGGTGAGCAAATACTTGCCCAACCCGTAAAACCCACCCTGCCCATTTTCCCTAAAAAAATGAGAATTCAGGTTGATTTTTCAATTACCCGTACGGGGCGAGTCGAATTGCTGGTTGAGTTTTTTAAAAATCCCTCACCGCCCCGCTTTAACCTAAACCTAATAACCCATATTCCAAAATATCTCTCTCTCCCTCAGTTCTCTCACGCCTCCCTCTCACGTCTCCCTCAGGTCTCTCTGTTCTCATGCCTCTCTCTCTCCCTCAGCTTCACTCTGCGCCCCTCCCGCTCAGCCGTGATTAACGTCAACTGGAGCTCTGATCATAAGGTTTGTTTCTTTCATTCTCTCTCTCTCTCTCTCGATTTCCAAAGCCAAGAAGGTTGAAGGCCCAGTTAAGTTCGTCGACGGTGATTATACCATCGATGTTCTTGTTAAATAGAACATGGTTGAAACTCACAGTCATCAACCTCTCTCTGCCTCAGCCATCGCCCAACCTACCCAGCCTGCAAAACCAGCCCCGCAAACCCGATACCCGGCGGATAAAATCCAATGGAGCCGGGTGACGGGTTACAATTTTCAGACCCACATATTGCAGGCCGGGTGCCCGAAATGGGCAATACTTGACCTGCGCCCAGCCCTAGCTACCGAGTTATCATCTTCTTCAACACCTGCAATAACATCTATGCAATTATGGGGTTACCACAATAACATAGGTGAATTTGTGAATCCACATTCTCAGTAAGTATTATAATTACTGAATTTTAATAGGAGTTGAATTTTATAAAATAAAATAAAATAAAGTTTCAACCATGAGTTTAGAATAATAGTTACAATAGGTTTTCCAAATTATCAAACAACCCATAGCTGATAAAATAAATATTGTAGAAAAGTTTGTAATTACATAAAATCATCTGATCATTTCCTTGTTCATATATTTACAATATAATATCTTAGGTGTAATTATATATATATTTCGCATCCCGCTCTATAAATATATACATGCGCATATATCTGAGCAATTAGCATATGCTTCATATCATAAAACTTAATTGCACACATTTAAACGTATTCCTCGGCCCATTAAGTGAAACAAAAATATTTAAGCAAGAAAACAATTCATAAACATCAATATCAATCTCATGCTAAACATTTCATAAACATCAATAAAACTCTCATGCAATGCATTCTTTCTTTCATTCCAATTTTCATTCTTTCTCATGTCTCTCTAGGAACTTGTTCCCAACAGCTTCTCAAGAACTTTTCCTTTGCTTATGGTTTATAGGAGACTTGTCTTCTCCTTAACAACAATGTCACCGCACAATGTCACCGCAGTCCTTGAGGTTCGACACCCTCAATAAAGTTTTTTCCTACAGGAATTAGTTTTATTGCAAGTAGTAATTTTATTATTGATAATTTTTGCACAATGAAACACCACATCAATTTTTTGTGCCGTTGCCGGAGACTACTAAACGATTGCGTTGTTAAGTTTTAAGAATTGAATTTAACTTGATTCTTCTCTATTTTTCTTTATTTTTCGAATGTTCGACAATACCTGCATGAAAAGCTAAATTAATTTATCAGCCACATCATTGAGCCTTCTCCACTCCACCTACGCCTATAAATACACCAACCACAATCTTCTGACCATGTTTTTCACCCACGCACCTTAGCAACCACATTCCTTGAAAGAGATTATAGAGAGACATGAAGGTTAATTTGGTGTAGTCCAACGTCGTGGAGGTAAACCTAGGACCTTAAACTCGTTTTTCATGTTGTTTATATTCTGTCCATGTGATTTATCATGCTTTTTGTGAGTCTTAAGCATATCATGAGGAGTTTATAATTTATCTCTAATAAAATAATTAGTTTTCTAAAAATTTATAAACTTACTCTCGTTTTCCATGGTTTATTACGTTTAACATGTTTTTATCAAGTTATTAGAAGCTTTGGTTAAGATTTGATACGTAATTGGTAGAAGTTGGAGTCTTTCATTCATTCTGGTACCCATCAAACGTTTGACTGTATTTGGTTGAACATTCAACCTTCTCTAACCGAACGTTCAATAGTGCCCATAATGAGTGATTAGGATTTAATGATGGTTTAGTATGTCTATTTCATGATTAGGGTTTTCACGTACATGGATTAGACTCACGAGGTATTGTTTATAATATTGGGGTATTTTTCACAATAACGGAAGTTCGAGATGACCGCGATTATGGATGAGCAAATGAGGTAAGTAACTACTTACATAATTACTCTAATAACAACATTTGATATGTTAAAGGACTAAGCATACTTTACTTTCAATAATATGTTATGAGCCTACTAAATTTTTATAACATGTTAGACTAGTCGAAACTGATAAATGTTTATATATAATTTTCTAAATAAATGAACAATATTTGCATCATATGACATGATACATGGTACATACAGTATAACAGTCAATGGCTTACTATTATACGGGCTTGATCTTATGGTTGCAGAGATGTTTATGTTTATGTTGGGCCTTGGATCCAATGATTGTTTTGTGATGAGCGCATCATGCATAGATAGAGTCACGATTACGGCTTTGCTAGTAGCGTGGGCAACCCGAGGTCACACTCAGTCGGGTTGCTAGTATACAATGGTATGCAACAATATCTGAAGCACCGGAATTATCCTTCGGGTCTCTCGGGACAACACCAACCCTACCAATAAGGGATTAATGGCTTGGATAGACCATACAAATGATAGCTATGATTAAAGGAATATATATATAATGATTTTTCTGCATTAAAATATCGGTGATTGTTTCTAGTATTGTGCCATTAATGGTATAATAATATAGACAATTCATGTTATATTTATGAAAATTCATGTTTAATATTATAGAGTTATGAACTGTCGCCTAAAGCTCATTACATAGATCGGTTATGTGATAATTTACTTATTAAGTCGTGAACTTACATAGTTATTTTCCTTCCTCCTACCGAACACTTCAGTGTTTTGCGGTTTAGCAGGTTGCTAGAGTCTAAAACAACAAATTCGTTGGGATGAAGACGCCAAGCGAATGGCTCACATTATCAGGTTTTGTTAGACGGATGATCAATATCTTGTTTATAAAATATTGTTGGAAGCTCTGAGTCTATAATTGATGTTACATAATGTCATTAATGAATAATCATGCTATTAGTAACCTCATATCATGTATTTTCACTTTTCGCATGTTTTTACTCTGATAAGTTTATGGGTGATACCGCTAGCCAATTACCAATTAATCGTTTTAGAGGTATTGCCAGTAACACTCTCCAAGTTGATCGAAATTTAATCAGTTTAAATTTGGGGGCATTACAATTCATCATCTTCAACCTCCGAAAACACATTTTTAGCTCTTGTAAGGCCTCTATAGCCCCTAATAACACTATCTAACACCTAAAGTTCGAATTGTTTTGCATTTAAAACATAAAGTTTCCAACTTTATACTTAAGCTTTCATCACTAACACATCCCCTAATTTTCAGTATTCAGGCCATACCTACCTTTTACAAAGCCTAAAGCTCATCTTTAGTCCTTTTTAGTCCGTCTAAAACAAGATCCTACATAAATGGTAGGGTTTTCACAAAAGGCTTAAACTTTTTTCTTGATTTTCATGCTCATAACTACATATAACACAAGAAAATGTACATAGCAACACACACAACAAAACCATAAGAAAAAGATAGTATCTTAACACGAAAATACAAGCTAAGTTAATGGTTTTCACCTTGTGGGGCTTTGATGTCTCAAAATTCAAGGAAAAAATCTTAAATCGTTCCTCCTCCTTTTCTCTTTTAACACACTCTCTCTTTGTGCTTTGGAGCCTCTAGTTGACCAAATAGTCACTAGGGTCCTTATAGCGCTTTAAATACCGTATTTTTTAAAATACAAACTACTAACGTTTAATAAAACTAACAATTATCTCTAAGGAGTAGCTCAATCGGCTGTGAACCACACCTCATGAAGCGGAGGTCAGTAGTTCGAATCTTCCCTCCCCCTTTACTTAGGTGGACATGTCAAAAAATAAAATAAAATAAAATAAAATAAAACTAACAATTTCTGAAATCTTATCTAAATCAATTAATTCCATACACTATAGATTACTCTAATTTTATTTCTATTAATTTTTATTCGACATTTCTAGCACCTTTCTATGTTGGGCATTACATGCAGTAAATTCCTATTCAGACCTTGTTGAGCACATAGGGCTGGCTCTAGGCAGTCAAATAAGGCCCCAATAATCCAAATAATAGTAATAATGACTCAAAAAAATCTTTGTCTTATTCCATAAAAATAAAAAAATTAAAAGAAACAAAAGATGTGAGTTAAATCGACTCATTGTTATTTGGCAATACCATATACAAAGAGATTTGCTACTATTCTCTCTCTGAGTTCATAAAAAAAATGTTAAAAAAATTTAATTAAGGTGGGCTTGGCATTACGATTTCATAGATAAAAAGTGTGATTTTAAACAAAATCACAGAAAATCAATTGTTTGGGATTACATTTTAAAAAATTGCAATTCGAAAGGACAGAGTTTTCCTCCAAACTTGGTCGAAGGAATTTCCTTCAACCTATTATATAAGAATGACATGTGTTCTTTGCATATGAGAAGTGCATGCTTTTTTTAATTACAATGACAAAGTTAAAAATAATTTTATTAAAAAAGCATATGCTGTTCACATGCTATTTAAAAAGAGATGCTTAAATCTAATAAAACCCATACATTTTGCCCATCAAAATCCTAGGTGGCAATGCCCTTCACTATCAACTTGGGCTATGTGCCCTTTTACATTGACTTGGGCCATGTGCCCTATGCCACCTAAGATTTTGATAAGCAAAATATGAGAGTTTTATTATATTATAATATTTCTCATTTAGAAAAGGAAAATGTTAGAGGCACAACTATTTTGCCCAACTTTTGCCTTATTTTTTAATTTAAAAAATAACAAAATAAAAAATAAAAAAAGTTTCTGAAGCAATAATTTTTATTTTGGTATTTTTTTAAAAAATAAAAACTGTATTTTGCTTTAGAAACTTTTTCTTTATTTTTTAATTAAAAAAATTAAAAAAGTTTCTGAAGCAATAATTTTTATTTTGGTCCTTCTTTTATTTGGCATTTTTTTAAAAAATTAAAATTGTATTTTTATTCATAATAATGACAAAATTTTTTTATATAAAATTTTTTAATTTTGTTATTTTTTTTTTAAAATTAAAAAATAAGAAAAAAGTTGGCCCCAAGTTAGGGCTATATCATTCCTCTTTAAAAAACATGTATTTCTCATATAAAAAGTGACACATGTCATTTTCATAGAATAGGTTTGAAGAAATTCCTTCAACCCAGTTTGGAAGAAAATTCTGTCCGATTTGAAAATGTAAAAAATCTGCATTTTCAAATCGCAGATAAAGAGATGCTTTTTGAAAACGCAAAATTTTAAAAGTTAAACTACGATTTAAAATGCCAAATTGCATTACTATGCTAATTATAAATGTATCCTAAAAAAATATGCTTCTGAATAGAAATTAGAATAAAAACTATTTAATTAACATTTTTATATATGAAAAAAACCTCACTTAAATTTACTGTGTTTGAACTAAAAAATTCTAACAAGCCCACCAGCAAGCAATGGCAAGGGTAATATCGATATTTAAGACTAAAATGCAGGAGCTTTTGCTAGAAGAGCCATAACCGAAGAATCCCGCCTCTTTAGTGGCACCAGGTTCCCCCGTCTTTTACTTTACAGCCGACTTTCTTTTGCTTTTTCAAATTCTTCCCTAATTATAATTTCCAATTTATAACTTAATCACCAAGTACCCTGAAGAAATATATATATATATATATTGTTTTTATCAAGTTTATCCAGTAGATATCGATCGATGTTGATTTCACATTGAGAAAACAAAGTAAAACGGGACCACAAATTAAAAAATAATAATAAAGGCAATCAATCATGTTGTTGGATGAATTTACATCAATTAAATGTGAAAATGTCTATGTGAGACTCATGTCTAAATAGGCTGAGCAATTCAAAATTTGAAGAAAAAAAAATTGTTTGGAATTGGGTTAAGAAATAAAGCTTTAAAGCTACAAGTGCTTAAAAAAAAAAAATCATTTTTAAATTTTTTTAAACGTGAATTTTTGTCCTTTTTTTTTCTTTAAAAAGAAGTATTTTATTTTTTGAATTTTTTTACCAAACTAATCAATTTTTTATTTGACACATTTTTTTTTATGATGAAATACTATGGTTTCTCCTATTTTTACGTGAATATTGTTTTCGAAAAAAAAAAAAATGAGGAACCGGTTGAGTAAGTTTTTTTCTATTTTTTTAAAAATAATATCTACTTAAAATCAAGAGAACAAAAAAAAAAAAAAAAAAAAAAGAAAGAAAAAGAAGTACCATTTCTCTTTTTTAGGTATTAAAAATATTTTTTAAGCTTCTTATTATAAACAAGTTATTAATTCCACGTAGACTAGATTGTTCTTTCCAGAAGTCTTTTTTATTTTACATAATTTTTTTTCAACCTACTTTAATAAATAATAAGTATCATTCAATATTTTTAGGTTTCTAAAAAATTTAATGTTTTGTTTCCTAGATTAGTGATATGACAATAAATAAATGTTAAAATATTAAAAAAAAAAAAAAAACAGGTGAGAGATGACACTTGACACTCATTAAATTAGGTTAAAGAAAATTTCTGTCTTTGTTTTTTATTTTTTTTCTCTTTTAAATAACGAGAAATGCTACACATTCTAAATTTTCTTCTCAAAAATTAGTTCTCAAATGATGTATATCATTCTATTAGTTAGTAACACACTTTTTAAAATAATAAATTTCTTAAAATAATGACACGTTATTTAAAAATTAATTTTTTTTAAAAAAATTAAAATATGTAGCAGTCTTCTTTAATAACTATTAACTATTGAAGTCCAATTCATTCATGATGGATTTATTCTTTCAGAGCACCTAAAGTAGATTGCAAAGGGACCCACTAGAATGAAATGGATCCATCCATCGATCCATCAAATCAATGATCAATCAATAAGGGGTATCATGGTCATTCTCCTGAAAAGGAAAATTTCAGAGAGTGGCACTGATGAAATTTGATCGAGCATGAAGGGCAAAAGGCATGACCTGTCATATTCTCTGTCCTCCTACATTGCGCTACTCGCTTTATTAGCTCTCCTACCCCCAAACTTTAAATTTTGTTTCTTTATGTTTTTTTCTTCTTCCACTAGAGATTTGACCGTTACTTTTCTCAACGTCTCTCTTTCTCTCTCTCTCTGTGTGATCAAGCTCCATCATCTTCTTATTCCTCCGCCCGCAATATACAGGTATGCTTCTACGCTGTAATAATGCATTTTAAGCTTTATTTGTTTTTCAATTTTTTGTTCAAATTCTCGATCATTCTAAACCTCCTTTGTTTTCCTCAAATTTCTTTATTGTATAAATCTCTTCTTGTCCTCTTAAACTTCAGCATTTTCCAGCAATAGATGCTAGCATTTATAATCTTAATCTGCAATGTAAACTTGAATCTTCAAAATACTATAATAAAGCTTATCGTTTCTGAAATGGGTCGTCTTTTTTTTCAAATTCTTCTTCTTCTATAAGTTTCTTTTTACTAGATGATGTAAGTTTTATTTGTGAATTATTTTTTGTTTCTTTTTCCGGGGCTTTCTATTTTGATTTTCTAAGAGGCTATGTTTTTGAGTAGGTTAATTTTTGAAATGGGATTTTTTGTTTTGTTAAATGATTCCAATTTTCATGTTTTCAGAAATGGAATATATTAAATCTTTTTTTAATCTCAAATTGGATTTTCTTCCTATGTTGATTTTATTTTTGATTGGATTTCTTTATGGTAGAGTCTGCATGACAACATTCGAAATCTTAATCCCACCAAAATCTCATAAAATATTTCTATTTTTTTAAATGGGTGGGTGTCAGCTTTTATGTTCATCTAACTTTAACTACTGATTTGCCTTGTTCTTCTTTGTCTTTTATTTTTTATTTTTTATTTTTTTTAATTTTTTTTTTAACATTTTCACTAGCTTTTGAAGTGGCATTTTGGAATTGGCTTTGTGCTTTGATGTTTTAATTTTCATATTTTTCTTGACTTTTAAACATAATTTTCACTGAGAAATTTTAATGTATTTAAAATATCCTCACTTTTCCAGTTCTGTTTTAGGACAGTTTGAGGCTTCACCATGTGGCTTCTGCAAATGGGTTTTCTTTTTCTTCTTTTTGTTTCCATTTCTTTATCTCTCTACTTTAAACCTTTATCTTCTTTTGTTGTGTTCTCTTAACAGGTGGTAACTGGTTGTCTCATCATGCAACCAATGCCCATTTATTCTTTTCTCAGCTTCTTTCTTCTCTTTTGAATGGTATTCTTTTCTCAATTATTTACATCTTTTGAATTGATGCATTAATAATATTCAGGTTTTTCTTTTGATCATTTTTGTTCAATTCAGCACAAAATTTAATTTGGTAAACTCAAACAAACAAGCCCATATATTATTAAACAAATTTATTCACCGATTTGGGGTCTAGCTGGTTGTTTTGCAAATGACTTCTTGGTCAAAAGTTCCACTCTCTCTTTCTTTCTCTGTTCCTACTTTTAATTTCTTTATTTCTTTTCCAAACAATTCTGTCGTTGATATAGCTTATTAATGATTTAAAGCTAGTTGAATTCTTGGGTTGGTGGAGAATTTGTAGAGAAGGCTCAAAAGAATCTCCATTTCTTCATTCTGCTTTGTAATTTTGAAATGTTTTCAAGCTATCTCTATGACTTGATAATTAAGAAAAGCACCCAGTCCTTTAGAAATTTTGTCTTTTTCATGTAAATTCAATTTCTACCAATTAGCTGCTTTGAGCTTGATTCTCAAGACACCCTTTCTTTCCATTCAAAAAGGCCTGCAAATCAAATCCTTATGAGCGTGGAGATAAATACAAAAGGATATATGCTGCTGTGATTTCCATTTCAATTCAAGACTAGAGAAGTTGTAGAGTGAAAAGGGAAACGGAACGCAAAAGTGGGAGATGGGATGTTCCACATCAAAGCTAGATGATGAAGAGACAGTGCAGCTTTGTAGAGATCGAAAGAGCTTCATCAAGCAAGCTGTTGAGCAGAGAAGAAGATTGGCTTCTGGACACATAGCCTATATTCAGTCCTTGAAAAGAGTTTCAGCTGCTCTTCGTGATTACATTGAAGGAGATGAGCCTCGTGAATTCTTGTTAGATTCATTCATAACCCCACCTTTCACACCTCTAAAGAAAACAAATCCCAGCTTCATCACAATCTCACCCAAATCCTTATCATCATCAACACCAATTCAGTCGCAGCCTAATTCATGTTTGAAAGTAAATTATCTGAGATCAGGTGGGGAGCCAGCTGTGTTGGTGGAGGAGAGGCCTCAGTCACCAGAGACTGTCAGAGTTGAAACTTACTCTCCAATGCACCATTTTGGGATTGATGGCTTCTTTGCAATGCAATCCTCACATATGAGTTCTTCATTCTTCTCTTATTCCCCAAACAATAGACCCAATATTCCTCCTCCTTCACCTCAAACATCCCAATGGGATTTCTTTTGGAATCCGTTTTCGTCATTTGACTACTATGGCTATGGAACAAGGAATAGTCTTGATCAGACAATCATGGATGATGACATTGGAGGTCTAAGGCAGGTCAGAGAAGAAGAAGGGATACCAGAACTAGAAGAAGAAACAGAACAAGAAGAGTCTAGTTATAAGGCAAATGTGACAGAAGAGAGAGCTAAAGTTGATCTAAATTGCTCTGAAGAAGAAGGTGATGAAGACATCGATGAGGGTGAGGATGAGGAGGAAGAAACAGATAGTGGAACTGAAATTGAGCATGAGGTGAACGGCTTACAATCGCGTCGTGGAAGAAGAGAAATATCATCAAAAGCTCAAACTGTAGGAAAAATGGAAGCTACAAATCAGGAACTGGAGGTTGGTAATCAAGAAGCCAATGAAGAAACACCAGGCTTTACTGTTTATGTTAATAAGAGGCCAACAAGCATGGCAGAAGTTGTCAAGGATCTTGAAACTCAATTCATGATTATTTGCAATTCAGCCAATGAGGTTTCAGCATTATTAGAGGCTAGCAGAGCTCAGTATGCATCAACCTCGAATGAAATCTCAGGTATGAAAGAAATAGTTGCAGAAATATTCTTCTTTACTTTTCCTGTACTTCTAGGAGATATTGTGGTGCAGAATGTAGCTATAGAGTACATAGATATTAAGTTCATTGTTATTAAATTACTAGTTATCCCAAAAACTTAAGCTTATAGGAAATTGTGCGTTTAATCATTGAATTAATCTCCCAATACTCCATCTCACGTCTAAGTTCAAACTATCCCTCAATAAGTGATGCCTAATACTTGGAATATTAAATTGGAGGTTAAATACGAAGATATGGTCAAACTCAAGATCTATGCTCTGCTTCCATATTAAATCACCAATCGCTACAAAAACTTAAGCTTAAAGGAAATTGTCAATTTATCTGCTTAATTAATATTCTAACAACTGTACTAGTCCTAATTAATTTCTTGTAAGCCTAAAATTCTTATGGAATAGGTGAATCATTATTTAATATTATAATTTACTTTGGTTTTGCTTTATATGGATTAGTCTCAATTGCTTTCTTGTATGCCAAAATGAACTTGGAGTAGAAGAATCTTCATCAAAATATTATACTTTTCTCTGGTTTTGCTTTATATTTGCTCAAATTTTGAGGACATGAATTTAGAGTTTCTTTTTTCTTTTTTTTTTTTTCTTTTTTTTTCTTTCTTTTTTTTCTTCTTTTTTGGCAGCCATGAAAATGTTGAACCCAGTAGCTTTGTTCCGTTCAGCTTCATCTCGCTCATCCTCATCAAGATTTTTAGCTAATTCTTCGAGCTCTAAAGATGAAGGTTATGAAAGCAGTAGTGACTTCTCAGAAGAACCCTGCATGTATTCAGGCAGTCACCAATCTACATTGGACAGATTATATGCCTGGGAAAAGAAACTCTATGAGGAAGTCAAGGTAAATGCTTCTAACCTTCCACCAAAACTTTAAACAGTCACTAATTTTCTGACTCTGAGATGATAACATTTTATGAGATGAAACATGTGCAAAATACAAAATTAGTAAACAGATGCTAACTTTTCACCAGACTGGAATTGCTTACTTGTTTTAAAAATTGCTTCATTGGGAAAACTGCTGGACGCTCAATCACTTTTTCATTAAATATATTTTTCATTTGTTTTTTTCGAGAATTGTTGGAAAGCAAATACTAGATAGTTGACCATGTTAATAATTATGTTCTTGGAGCAACAATGGGAGCCTGACCAGTGTGTAACAAACCTTCACGAACAGTCTGGAGAAAAGGTTCGAATTTCCTATGAGAAGAAACAAAAGCAACTCAGGAACCAAGACGTGAAAGGAGATGACCCCTCTGCAGTTGATAAAACAAGAGCAGCCATTAGAGATCTGTATACCCAGATAAAGGTTTCAATACACTCTGTTGAAGCTGTTTCAAAAAGGATCGAAACATTAAGGGATGAAGAATTGCAGCCTCAACTTCTTGAATTAGCAAAAGGGTATGTCACTCAACATCTCATTATCATTTTGTGCAAGATATGACATTCTTCCCTGCTATGTGAAGAGACTGTTTAGCATTTTGGAGATACCAATAATTGCTTCTAGTGTTCTATATATCATGTGTTTGCTTAATTTATCATGAATGGAGCTATTATAGAAAATGCCAATCATTATCACAAACAACAGTGACAGACAAACTACTTGCATTTGTGAAACTCTAAAGCTCTATTCATGTATCATAATTCACAGTGATGGCTCCTATTTGTATCAAAGGCCTCTTGTTGTTGGTTGATGATGTGTAAAATCAAATTCTTAGTGTGAAATACCTGCATGTATTCAGATATTAAATTCTGCACACATATTAACAATGTATAACCATTTTTTATTCATGATGATCTTTTTTTTGAACTCTTAAAAAATTGACGAAATAATTTTCTGATTTTTGACTTATATTTTTTTCTCACCCTCAATCAACTTCAATTTTAATTCTCCGCCCCAAACTGATTCATTCTTGAATCCCTATAAGTTATTTTATAAACTCTTGCTAACTTATAGCATTGCTATTCGATATATACTACGAAAAATTGGTAGATAAGAAGAAAATTTTCACATCATTTGCTGTCTGAGAATGATCCTGAAGCTTTGATCAGGCAATAATCTTGTTTAAATGGCAGTGTGCAACTTGTATGCTACCATTGTTCAAGGGGTATTCTAAATTCAACATTTTGATTAACTCCTTTCACTCTTTCCAGTTTACCACTCGGAGGTATTCAATTTATAATGAGAATCAAACATTTTAAAATTCTACATATTGTCATTCCCAATGAAAAATTGTCCCTTGTTAACCCAAACATAAGCATTCTATTCCAGAAGAACATGTTTCTTTCTAACATTTCTGATAAGATGTATATTGGTAAACAACAGACTGGCCAGGATGTGGAAAGTAATGGCAGAGTGCCATCAGTCACAGAAGCGAACACTAGATGAAGCAAAGCTTTTACTAGCCGGAATGCCTTCAAAACTAGATGCAAAAAAACACTCCTCCATGTCAATAACCGAGCCACAGAGGGTAGCCCGTTCGGCTGCCAATCTTGAGACAGAACTCAGGAATTGGAGAGACTGCTTTGAGTCATGGATCACTTCTCAGCGATCCTATGTACATGCACTGACTGGCTGGCTTCTCCGGTGTGTCCAGACCGATCCTGAATCTTCAAAAGCACCGTTCTCTCCTCGTCGGTCCAATGGTACCCTTCCAATATTCGGACTTTGCATCCAATGGTCAAAGTTTCTCGATGCCATCCGCGAAAGGCCGGTGCTCGATGGACTGGACTTTTTTGCGGCCGGGATGGGGTCTGTCTATGCTCAACAGGCAAGAGAGGATTCTCATCGTGCACCGGTTGGATCAAAGAGATTTGGAAGTGGATTAATGGAGGAATCTGATGGGAATATGAAAATGGTGGAGGTTGGCCAGGTAGAAGAGGTGATAATGACTGCAGAGAAAATGGCTGAAGTTGCAATAAGGGTGCTTTGTGCTGGAATGTCAGTTGCTATGAGCTCCATGACAGAATTTGCTGTTGCTTCTGCTGAAGGATATGCTGCACTTGTTCATCAATGGGAGAACACCCATGATGTGGCTGCATAGTTCAAGTAGCACTGATATGTAATTACACTTAAAAGGTATTTTGTTGGATACTTTAGGAATGGGTGTCGGTGTAAATTAAAAATATAACTTGTTAGCTGATACAAGGTGTAGTTTAGAGTAATTGGCATCCCCATCTCTCCCATTTATTTTACTTTATTTAGTTTTCCAGATGACCAAGGAGAAGAGGAAATAGATTAATTTGAAATCCCAAAACCAGTTGGGATTGGGAAGGTTGTAATATGTAAATTCCAGAAATTTTCAATTTTTTTGGAAAAAATGTAAAATTAGTCCAAGTGGTTATATTGATTTGCAATAAGCTTCATGTGGTATAAAAATAGTTAGGAATTTTCTGTGGTATGCAAAAGTAACAAATAGGTCCTTGCAACTTCCTTTATTGTAACCGTTGTCATCACCAATCGAATTATAATAAGTGTTCCCACTTACCATAACAAAAACATTTATAAATATATAAATATATAATTTTCTTAAAAAAAAAGGGAATAAGGGGTGGTTTGGCCGACCCCAATTTGGTCAAAGGGGGTGGCATGTCATCACCAATCAAATTATAACAAGTGTTACCACTTACCATAACAAAAACATTTATAAATATATAAATATATAATTTTCTTAAAAAAAGGGAATAAGGGGTGGTTTGGCTGACCCCCATTTGCTCAAAGGGGGTGGCTCGACCACCCAGTTCCATTATATAAATATGTGTGTGTGTGTGTGTGTGTGTGTAACGACCCCAATGGGCAAGTCAATTGACTAGTAATTGATCTTATGGTTCGTCTCCCAGCCCTATCCCTCACGGGACAAAACTCATGAATTTCAACCTCTAATAGACGAGAGACCTCAGCGGAAGACTTTCTAAACTATAAGAATAAAAAGCATTACATACACAACCACACATTCATATACCAGAGTAAACAAAATACCTCATAATATAAAAATAATCATCAAATGTACCGGTCGTCAAACCATCATCAAATAAGGTTATAACCCATAATACAATTGTCTTAACAAAAGATCAACAGATCAAATTCTAAGTTTAAGCAAAGCTAAAGAAATAACAATCTCGATCATGTCTGTTCGGGTGGTTCCTCCATCAGTCCACATAGAAAGTAACCAAACTGGATCCAAGTCCTCAAAAATTACTCGAATCAAATCATGCGCGATTACCCACGTTTGCTTCGAAGGCATCTTCCTCTAAACTAGCTAACTCACACAATTATTCGTAATGGAGGGGGAAAAACATTAAAATAAAGGGGTAAGTATAAAGACTTAGTGAATGTTAACACATATAATGCCCATGCCAGTTTTTGTAATGAACTCTGGTTTTTATAAAGTATGCAACAATTCCACCATGATAATTTTTCATAGATGTGATATAGATATATGATATATGCATATGATATAAGGTAATAGTCATAGTTCAACAGTACGATCTACCTGAAATATTACCCCTTCTCAGCAGGGTTTGCGCTGTTCCGAGGGACCTGTAATACAATGCTGGTGCCCCGACCATTGTATGCTATTGTACATAACACTAGCTACACGACCGAGTCTGACCTCGGGGTGGCACACACCACTAATGATGTCTGTCCTATAGTGACCGCCCATTAAGGCTACATCGGCCATGAAACAACTATTGGATCCAATGCCCATATAACACACATATTTGACCATAAAGCTAACATGTATAGTAAGACCATGGCCATTATACCACACGTACTGGTGTACCATGTCATACGATACAATTTATCTTGTATGTATTTTACATGCATGTTTTTTATAAGTCTTACTTTGTTAACATATTTAGCACAACGTTTGTCTAAATATGTATGAGTTCATGTGCAACAAGTGTAAATTGTGAGAGTTGCAAATATGTATGTTTTGGTACTCAAAATAGATGTGCAGTCATGGAAAATAATAGCGAGCATTATGTGAGTTAAAACTCACCTGGGTCGATTAAATCCTCCGAGTAATCCTTCAACAAGTTCGGGTCCTCTAAATCGTTGAAAAAACTTCTATTAGTCCTAGGTCTGACTAAAACAACCCTAGAGCATGAAAACAAGAGCTATCGGACGATCGACCAAAATAGCTTTCTCTGTAATGCTTCTGACCGTACATCCAAGCTTGATGTCGTACGTCCGCCCAGAATGTTTCAGGTAGAACCTCATTTTGTCCATTTGTCCTCCTATCCTCCCACATTGATTTCTAAGGCTACCAAAAGGTCTCCTAAGACTACCTATCTCAAAACAATGTCTCCATGCAATAGAAAACATAATGGAATGCTAAACTCAACTCTAAACAATATCAAAGGTATAATATGTCTAAGTTGCAAGTTTTTATGGTTCTGTAAAGCAATCCTACAAGTGTCTAAAGGTGCTTTCTTCTCTATCATCCACCTCCGCCTGAGTGTAGGCGCGTGGGTGGCGCATAAGCATTGTTTTGGTATTTAGTTTTGAGCTGTTGGTTAGTGTCATGGCTGGTTCGAGAAGGTGGTCTGTGGAGTCCAAAGTTTTTGATTTGTTGATTAAGGGAGAGGCTTCAAGGGTGAGGACTTTTGAAAGAAGCAATAGAAAACAAAAATTCATTTTCTTGCAGAAGGACGAGTTAGTGTGGCTGGTATGCATAGTGGAGGACTTGGTGGTAGTGGAAACTTCTGTGGTCTTTTGGGATCAATCCAGAGCAGGGTGCCCATGAATAATTGTGCAGAAATGCTCCAATAGACATGGGCATTTTTTGACGAAGAAGAATTTGATGGAAGGCTAAGATGTGGTTCGATCATTATCCCAAAAGGATGTTATGGTCAAGGATGGGAACGTTTTATCTTGGAGGTGTGTCGGGCAAAGTCATCTCTTTGTGAGGTCAGAGAGGTCAGGGAGGGAAACAAGGATAAGGAGGGGGCGGGTAGGAAGAGTTATGCAGAGGTTTTGGGGTTGTCGTTGCAACCGGCAGAGGATTGTTTTAACTCTTCTCCTGAGCCGATAGCCAGGGTGCAAAGGTGGCTGAAAGAGGCCTTTGCAGAGATGGACAAGCAAGTCCAAGCTTCTGCCAAGCAAGTGGTGGGTTCGCAAAAGATCAATGCCCTGGTAAGGATTGTTGGTGGTCGTGTGGAAGGTTCAAAGAAGATTCATTTTTCTGTTGTGGCGAGAATGAGTAACCCAAAGGAAGGGGAGCCTTCAGGGGATTTCAGTAAGGCTCCGGCGAGTAGCTTCCCTCTTTTGATGAGCAGCTTGTATCCCACGGTGAGGCTGCCAGCATCAAAACTTGGTGCTGATCATGTGAAGGGATGGGAGGAGGATGGCTGCCACGATGAGCAGTCCTTCTTCCGTGTAAAAGTTGAGCTCATTAATGCTAGGGAGACGTTGAGCAGGCTAAAAGGAGAGGTTGGCGTGGGATTGGAAAGGCTTGATATAGCAATTAAATATATAGAGTGTCAGAGCTTTACATCCAAGTATGGAGGGCCTTGCGAATGTGGATCGGCTCGAGGGGACAAAACCAAGCTCTGTGTGGCCCAGTCCAAGAAGGCTCATGTGGGGTGGCCCAAGATGGATCGTGGAAAGTCCACTCAACCTGTCAAGACTTATTTTAGGAAGAAGATTGCACGGCCCGGCCCAGCCTGGACTTTGGTTTCGTTAATGGCCCTAGCAGTAAGGCCCTGGTCTTGCAAGATTACTTTGCTGTGGAGTTTGGGGTGAGGCCTTTGGAGAAAAGGGAGGGCTCGTGTGCAGGGTTGAAGCTAGTAGGTGCGCCGGTCCTTTTGGCGGGATGTCCCAATGCTTCGGTGGGCGACGTCGACACTTCTGAGCTGTCCATTTCTAGGTCACTACCCTTCGCCAGAGATGCCCATGCTGTTTCTCCCCTGTTGATCGATTCCACGTCTACAGTAGAGGCACCGACGGAGGTTGGATCGTCTGGAAAGGGGCTGGCAAGGAAGATTCTAGTGAGGGTTGGTGTTCTGGGAGAGGTTTCGACAATAGGTTCCACTGTTCAGGCAACTTTGACGATGGGATTATGTGATTCTGCGTCGGGTCTTTTGATAAAGACGTAGGTTGTCCCCCTCGTTCTTGACGTTTCTCCTATTCCAGTGTTCGGTCTAGCTGATCAGTGCTCTCCGAAGAGTGGTTCGAGCATTTTTGCTATGGGGATTCTAGGTAAGAAGCCTGGCGAGTGGGCGTCGTTGGTTTTTTCTGCGTCTGCTGCCAGTGTTTGTGTGGAGTCTGGGAGGGAAGATATATTGGGGAGCAGTCCTGTGGATCAGCCTCTGGGTGGTGCTGAGTTGGGTATTTTGGGTAAAGAGCCGGGTATATGCGCGACACCGGCTGTAAATTTGGGTGGAGATTCCCCTATAGAAGAGGCTTCCTTTTCTCAGGAGTCTTTCATCCTGAATTTTCTAGATGAAGAGCCATTGGTGGTGCAGGAGAGGGCTTTCATAACTAAGGCTTGCATAGAAGTTGGCATCTCTTACGATGGAGAAGAAAGGAAGCTCGAGGAGACCATTGAGTTACTTATTGCTGACAACAAGGGCAATGAAATGGAAAGGGAAGAGATTACACGTGCAGTTAAAAAAAGGTAAGAGAGAGCTTAATAATTTGCAGTCTTTTGTTAATTTTTTGGAGTATTCTATGAGGGACATAAATAAGGGGAGGGTCAATCGAGTTAAATCATGAAGCTCAAGATTCTTTCATGAAATGTGAGAGGTTTGAATGAGAGGGATAAGAGGTTGAGGGTTAGAAATCTGCTCAGAAGTTGGAAGGCAGATTTAGTTTGTTTTCAAGAGACAAAGATGAATTTTATTTCGTTAAGCTTAGTGAGGAGTTTATGGGACTGCCTGTATGTGGAGTGGTGTTATGTCCCTTCTATTGGGGCTTCAGGTGGCATTTTGCTCATATGGGACAGGAGGGTTGTTGAGAAGGTAGATGTTGTTTTGGGGAGTTATGTGGCAGCCTGCTCCTTCAAAAATATTGAGGATGGTCTTGTTTTGGCATTTGCGGGGGTGTATGGGCCTAATAGAGTCAACTCCAAGCCTCTTCTTTGGGAGGAGCTAGCAGGGGTTATGAGCTGCTGGGACATGCCATGGTGTATTGGTAGGGATTTCAATGTCACTCTTTATCCAAGTGAAAGGTCGAGGGGAGCTTATTCTCGGTCTGTAATGAGGGATTTTGGCGAGTTCATTTCGGAGTAGGGCCTTATGGACCTTCCCTTAGTTAGGGGGATCTCTACCTGGGCTAATAATCGTTCTTGGTCTAGGCTTGACCGTTTTCTAGTTTCTCCGGATTGGGAAGCTCGTCATCCGGACTTGTGACAAAAGAGGATGCTTCGGGTTTGCTCCAATCATGCTCCTATTATTCTGGACTGCAATTCTTCTTTTGGAGGCAAAAGACCTTTCAAATTTGAGAATATGTGGCTCAAAGTGGAGGGTTTTGTGGATAAAGTTCGCAGCTGGTAGGACTTCTATCAATTTCATGGTACTCTGAGCTTCATCCCTTCTAAAAAGATGCAAGCTCTAAAGTGGGACATTAAAAGATGGAATGCCCAAGATTTTGGCAATGTGGGGACTTGTATTAAGGCTCGTATGGATGATCTTAAAGCTATTGATTGGGTGGAGGAAGAGAGAGGTTTATCTATTGAAGAGATTGAGAGGAAAAGGGTGCTTGCTAGAGAGTTAGAATCCTCCCTCCTAGAAGAAGAAATCAGTTGGAGGTAAAAATCTAGGATTCGTTGGTTGAAAGAGGGTGATAAGTGTACGAAATTCTTCCATCGAATTGCTAATGCAAACAGAAGACAGAATTATATTGAGTTATTGAACATTAATGGCACCACTACTTCAGATCAAAAGGCTATTACTAATCATATCACCCATTTTTATGAGTCGCTCTTCACGGAGACTCTTAGTTGGAGACCGAGGTTGGATAATCTTCATTTCGACATGTTGGATATTGATGAGTCTTCTAGTCTGGAAGCTTCTTTCGAGGAAAGGGAGGTGTGGGAGGTGGTTAAAAAAATGGATAGGGACAAGGCTCTAGGCCCGAATGGCTTTTCTATGGATTTTTTCAAGTGACTGTTAGGATGTGATCAAACTGGACATTATGGCAGTTTTTGCGAAGTTCTTTGATTGAGGTAAATTTGAAAAAGTCTTAATGCTACGTTTATTTCTCTTATTTCGAAGTCTCATGGGGCATCCGATCTGAAGGACTTTCATCCAATTAGTCTTGGGAGGGGCGGAGGACCTATTAGATAATTGCTAAGGTTTTAGCCAATAGAATGAGGAGAGTTATGGATCAGGTCATCTCCAATCCACAGAATGCCTTCATCAAAGGTAGACATATTTTGGATTTAGTTCTTATTGCCAATGAATGCCTAGACAGCCGAATCAGATCTAGGGAACCCGGTCTCTTATGTAAGTTGGATATGGAAAAGGCTTATGATCACATGAACTGGAAGTTTTTACTCTATTTGTTAATAATGTGCGGTTTTGGTGAGAAATGGTGCCTATGGATTAAGCATTGTATCTCGTCTGTGCGGTTCTCGGTTTTGATCAATGGTTCTTCTTCCGGCTTCTTTGAGAGTTCGCGCGGGGTGAGACAAGGCGATCCTCTTTCACCTTTTTTGTTCATCATGGTCATGGAGCCTTTCAGCAGAATGATTAATGCTTCTATTAATAGGGGTTTCATCAATGGTTTCTATGTAGGTGCCAGAGAGTCTGATCGAGTCATTGTTTCTCACCTTCTTTTTGTTGATGATATGCTATTTTTTTGTGGAGCTGTTCTTGACCAAATTAGATTTATTAAAGCCCTTCTTATTGGTTTCGAGGCTGTCTCTGGGTTAAAAGTTAATCGGGCCAAATCGGTTTTGGTCCTTGTCAGAGGTACAATTGAGGCAGGTGAGTTGGCTGGTATTCTGGGATGTGGCACCAGTTCTTTGCCTTTGAAGTATTTGGGTCTTCCGCTAGGAGCTTCGTTTAAGCTTTTGGCAATATGGGAAGACATGTTGGAGAAGATTGCTAGAAGGTTGGCCCCTTGGAAACGTTCGTATCTGTCCAAGGGGGCTAGGTTCATTCTTATCAAGAGCACCTTATCCAATCTTCCTACCTATTTTCTGTCTCTTTTCCCTATCCCTGCTTCTATGGCGAATCGCATTGAGAAGATTCAATGAGATTTTTTATGGATTGGGCTCAACGAAGAGCCTAAGTTCCACTTGGTCAGTTGGCACGAGGTTTGTTCTTCGATTTCTGAGGGTGGTCTAGGGATTCGGAGTTTGCGGCTTTTTAATCAAGCTCTTTTGGGGAAATGTTTGTGGAGATTTACTAATGAGGAAGAAGTTTGTGGAGAAGAATCTTGGTAGCAAAGTATGGGGTGTTTTGGGGCGGTTGGGGCTCTAAAGTTCCTCGTGGAACCCATGGGGTGGGGTTATGGAAACACATTTGTAAGGGTTGGTGGTCATTTCACTATCACTTTAGACTTGATCCTGGCTTGGGTTGAAAGTCAAATTTTGGGAGGATATTTGGTGCGGCAAGAGGTCCATCAACGATGCTTTTCTCGGTCTATTCAATATTGCTAGCAATAAGGATGCTTCCATTGCGGATATCAGGGAGTGTTTAAATGGTATGGTTCATTGGAATGTTACCTTTACTCGTAGGATTCATGATTGGGAGGAGATGGTCTTAGCCTCCCTATTCTCGCTCTTGTATTCGCTCTCGATGCGTAGGGAAGGGGAGGATCGGATGTGGTGGATCCCTTCAAGAAAAGAGAAGTTTGAGATTCACTCTTTTTATAGGAAGCTTGTCCTTAAAGAGCCCAACCATTTCCCTTGGAAAAGTATTTGGCGCACCAAGGTTCCTTCGAAAGTTGCCTTTTTTGCTTGGTCGGCCACCCTTGGGAAATCTCTCACCTTGGATAATGTTCTAAAGAGAGGTATTGTTGTGATTAATCGATGTTGTATGTGTGAATCGAAAGGGGAGTTTATGGATCATCTCTTTCTTCATTGTGGGGTTGCGTGCATTTTGCGGGATGTTATATTCTCTTGTTTCAGCATGTGTTGGGTTATGCCTAGAAGCGTCAAGGAGATGTTTGCTAGCTGGTGGTCAGGCGAAAAATCCCGTAGTACTATGGTGTGGAAGATGGCTCCCCTTTGTCTTTTATGGTGCCTATGGAAGGAAATTAATGATAGATGCTTCAAGGATTTGTTGAAGAACCTTGAGGACCTTGTTCATTTCTTTTTGTACAAGCTTTTCACTTGGACTGCAGGCTGGCTTGCAACCTTAGTGATCAGTTTTCCTGATTTTCTTTTTATGTTCTCTTCTTCTTTCTCCCCTTCTTAGTCGCTCTCTTGTATACTTCTTGTGTACTTGGGTTGCGCTCCTCTGCGCTCTTTTAATGCATCATTACTTATCAAAAAAAAAAAAAAATTAATATGTCTAAGTTTCAAACCAACGTCTAAGCTACTATAGAAAGCATTAAAAGAGCATAACGACTTAGAAAGAAAAGTTAGGTGCAGAGGGTTACCTCTTAGAAGCAACTTCAAGAAAACACATCCCCTCCTCCACAAAACATACAATCTCACAAGAACACACTCACAAGAGGTTTCTAGGAGCTTGGGAGCAAGTTTAAACTAGAAAAGGGCGAGGGTAGGGTTAGTATTTATAGAGGAAAAAAGTTGGAGACGCTCACCAACTCCTTTGAAAAGTAGCATACGTCCGGTACTATTGAGGCGTACGTCCAGTACTATTTACCCAACGGTCCAAAGGCTGTATCGTACGTCCAGGTCTTATCCAGATGTTTTCCAAAAAGTAGCGTACGTCCAGTGATCTCTCATCGTACGTCCTTGTACTATTTACAGGCGTACGTACGGTGGTCCCCCCTGCGTATGTCCTCTACTAAGGATAGGCGTGTCCGTCGGGCAACCCCAGCGTACGTTCTGTCAGAAAGTCTAAAATACCCAAAGTGCCATTCCAACTGTTCCAAGTGACCCAAAACCCAAATAAACCCTCTAAACTAAGCTACCTAAACTTAGTTAATTATTCGAGTCACTATAGTATGTGTGTGTGTGTGTGTCTAAGGCTTGTTTGGGAAGACTTCTCAACTCTTCTCAACTTTTTTCTCTTTTTTTTGGTTGATTTGACACTAAGTCCTAACATTCAACTCAACTCAAATTTTTTCAACCCAACTAATAAAAATCATTAAAATTTTTTTAAAAAAAAAAATTCCAAAAGAAGAAGAAGAAGAAGAAATATGCTCGGCCAAACCACCCCTAGGGCCTAAGGGTGTGGTTCAGCCACCCCCAGACGGCTGACCTTGGGGTGGCTGAACCACCCCCAAACGGCCGGCCTGGAGGTGGCCGAGCCACCCCCTAACAACCCCAGCATA